>NC_053492.1:215167460-215407460 GCF_905171775.1 Rana temporaria
TTACGTAAGGCTTACGTCCGGCGTAAAGTTATCCCTGCTATATGAGGCGCAGCCAATGCTAAGGTATGGACGTCGGAACAGCCGTCAAATTTTACATTGTTTACGTAAGTGGTACGTGAATGGGGCTGTGCGTAGGTTAGGTTCACGTCGAAAGCATTGAGCCGACGTTTCTTAGGGAGTATTTGTGACGTGATTCTGAGCATGGGCGCGCATGCGCCGTACGAACGGCCATTCATTTACATGGGGTCACGGCTAATTTACATGGAGCACGCCCCCTATCTGCCTATTTTGAATTAGGCGGGCTTACGCTGGCCTATTTACACTACGCCCACGCAACGTACCGCGCCAGATCTTTGTGAATACTGGTCTGGGCTCCCTGTTTTACGTTGGCGTAGCGCATATGAGATGCGCTACGCCGGCCAAAAGAAGTGCCGAGCTACCTGAATCTAGCTCATAGTGTGTGTGTGTATATATATATATATATATATATATATATATATATCCTTTACAACCACTTTAAATAAACACACATAGACAGAGGCAGTACTGCTGCCTTAAAAAAGGAAAAAAAAACTTGTATATTTTTTTCAGGTTTCTTAGGCCAGGCCTGTTGTCATCGCAGGTCCTTCTCTTCTTCCAAAAGTGAGCAGATCTGTAGCATTCTCCTGTAAATCCTGGGTGGAAGGTGGATTCTTGATGCCCTAGTTTAATTGGTTGAATTTAGTTTCAAAGAGGATCAGTGCTGTATTGCTAGATCAGTGAATCTGCGGTGTCAGTGCCAAAGCTGCTTCCTTTAAAATGTTTAATCTTTGCCCAAGCTGGACTTAGGATTTGGAGACTAGCATGATAAAACTGTAAAATAGAGTACACCTTCAAAAACACACTGTCACGTTGCCCATTCCTTCATTATTTAATGGAGAATTGCGTTAACTTCCCCATGTAATGGTTCTCAGGTCTCAGCAGCCAATTACCAGGCCTAAACTCTGTGAAGTTTGTTTATCTTATTCATTTGGAGAAGGGGGTCAGTGATGTCAACACCATTCGACACCGAAGCTTGGCGAGTTTGGCCTGCTGGGGCAGTGGGCTATCGGGAGATACCATCACTGTGCCCTAAATGTGCAGGTAAGAGTGTCTCTTTAATGTTATGGATGACAGTGATTTATGTTTTCATATAAAATACTTTACTTAGATGATGTACTGTGTAAAAAGCCTTCTAAAAATAGTAGTTGGCCTTTTAGTTTAATAATGTCTCTAAGATTCGAGTAGACAGGATATCCTTGTGTGGGTGATTGAATGCACTTTATACCCAATAAAAAATATAGACCATTGCTCCATATTACCTTTTGGCACTTTGCAGTTACCATGATTCAGAAAATCTGACAATATTAACCAATCTTTTGCTAGGTTTGATTTTGCACTTGCAGAGATGTAATTTAGGAAACATTTTATTCTCTAATAATTACAAACACCTGCTAACCTTGTTTTAAAAAAGAAAAAGAAAAGCTGTGTTATACATAAATTTTGGAAAAGTTACACCATAATATCCTAACTAGATGGTAAATAAGATAGGAGTCTTGGGTGTCCTTTGACAAACCAACAGGATCTACCATTGTACCTGGATGAACACTCCTGGTGTAAAACTGCACATAGTGGAACTCCAAACAAAACAGTTTCATTATTTTGAGTAGCGTTAGAGGGGGTTTGAACCTCTCTTAATTTTTAATTGTCTGTGTCCCAGCTGGGAACTATTCCCCTTTTTTCCCAAGTTTAGGACTGGAATTAAGGGGAAATCTTGCTAATGGTGGCACAGAGAACAATTTAAAAATACTTTTTAGAGTGTTGAAGGATTAGAACCTCTATCATTATTTTATTAATTCCATCGAGTCTTTGCAGGAGATTCCCCTTAATTCATCTTCAACAAATATTCTGTCCTAGAAAGACCCCCATTATACGTGTTATTGGCACAGGAAGTAAAGGGGAGAACTTGTTAGCATAGACCCAAAGAGAAGCAAAAACATGACAGTAAAGCCTTGTACCTACTATTATAATGCCCTGTACACAGGAGCGAAATTTCCAGCAGAAAAAACTTGGATGGTTTTTCCGATGGAATTCCGCTCAAGCCTGCCTTCCATACACACGGTCACACAAAAGTTCGGTGAACTTTTGACTGCCAAAAACGCAGTGACGTAAAAGACTACGACATGCCGATAAAAAATTAAGTTCTATGCTTCTGAGCATCGTCGATTAGTTTCCATGCATGCGTTGGAATTTAGCACGTTAGGATTTGTACACACGATTGGGAATTCCGATCTGATTTTTTCCCAACGGAAAAATAGAGAACCTGCTCTCTATCTTTTTCCATCAGTTTTTTCATTGGGAAAAAAAAGGCCGATGGAGCATACACACGGTTGGGATTCCCGACCAAAAGCTTGTATCAGACTTTTTCTGACGGGAAAACCAATTGTGTGTACGGGGGCATTAGTACACACTAGTTAGTACAGTGATCTCCCCTGCTGTGCTGTTGTGTTTTGACAAGGGGACAGCCCCCCGCCAGAACACTTTGGTCAACACTCTTAACTATTGGCTGAGAGTGCCGATGGAGAGCCGATCCAGAGCCGGTCCGCCCGTGTGTATGGCAGCCGCCCAATATTCACCCCTTATGTACTAGGCTGAAGTTCAATGCTTTCTAATGCAATCCAGATCTAAACAATAGCATGTTGGCTGTAGTAATCACAATGTGTTTGTCAAAACCTGTGATGCTCTGGTGACTAGTTTGTGGCTTAAGGACCTTTAATATTTCCTGTGAGGCCCTCTACAGACCCCAGTGGGGGATTGGGAGCATTGATTTGCAAAATAGTTGTAATAACAGTGATTTATAACAGTCACACATACTACGTCCCTTGTCTCTTACTGTTTACCTGTAGCAGGTTTACAATCTCCAATAACACCTGTATAATGTCTGCCATCTTCTACCAACTCTTCTAGGATATATACAGTTTTAGAATATTACATGCCAATCTTTTGTGCTTCCAAGGGCTGAAGATAGGGCACCTATACTTTGTAAGGTGACAACCACAACTGTAATGTGCTATATCTGTTCCAGTCCCTACAGATGCCATCTTTTTGAAGCTTGTATGCCTAGGGAAAAGGAGACAATAGGGAAGAGATTATGGCAACTCTGCAGGGGTAGACCCAGAGGTGGCTAAACCCATACCATCCTGTGTTAGGAAAGGTCAGGTGTAACAATGACATCAACCTGCTGTCTGTCCTTTGGCAGGGAAAGTTCACAACGCAAGAAATTTATGCCACGTGTTCTCCACCTGGCGTTGCTTCCTGGTTAGGTACCCTAGCTTGCTAATGCTGTCCCTGAGAATCATAATGTTCTGTAAAACCACATACAGCTTTGAGGCATCCGCAAGCATGGTATTTAAAGGAATTTAGCAATTTTAGTGTGGACCTTTTAAAGGGGTGTTAAACCCAAAACCCAAAATGTAATATATTGCAGCTTAGCAATCATTAGATGTGATGGCTGCATTCATTTTCTTTTCTTTGGCTTTTTGTCCCTCTTTTTCACCTGGTGATCTGGCCAGTAATACACTTCCTGTATTTGAGTGCTCCTACCCTGGATGAAGGAGCACAGGGGCATCTTTGGACAGCAGCATTGTCAATCTGGGGTTAAAGGAGTGTTAGACCACATGCACACATGGACTTGCTGGCAGAATCACTGCGGTTCCATATCAAAGTAAAATGTGCAATAGGGTGCTATTCATTTTCAGTGCCAAACGTGGTGCTATTTTCTCATGATTGACATGTGACAAAATGCTTGAAAATCACAGCCAAATGTGGGTTAAAACATGTGCCTGGGTCAGTGTAAAAATGTGGTACATGAGCTTCCTTGGCGTGCTTTTGGACTGGAGGGAGGCTGCTTCAAAAACGCACCACAAAAACTAGCCTAAAAGTACAACAAATTTGATGTGGTAGGGTTGATCGGGTGTGACTGGTGTCTTAGATGTACAGTGCACAAACAAGGTCCATAAGACATGGATGAGCGAGTTTAGGGTGAAGGAACTTGACTGGTCTGCACAGAATCCTGACCTCAACCCAATACAACACCTTTGAGATGAATTAGAGCGGAGACTGAGCAAGGATTTCTCATTCAATACCAGTGCCTCACCTCACAAATGCACTTCTGGAAGAATGGTCAAACATTCCCATTCTAACACACCATCCTAACAGTCTTCCCAGAACAGTTATAGCTGCAAAAAGTGGACCAACTCAATATTGTACCCTACGGACTAAGACTGGGGTGCCATTAAAGTTCATGTGTGTGTGTAAAGGCAGGCATCCGAATACTTTTGATAATATAGTGTATATTCAGATTCAGAAATTTTTAAAAATGCTGAAAATATGTTTTCCTTCTGCTCTCTTTCTCGTTCCAAGGACTGCAGTGGGATTGGCTGAGATTTCCCTGTGATGTACGCTTGAAAAGGGACAATCAACATGACAAAAGCACTATGCTACAGTATATGTTAAAGAGACAGGAATATCTTTTTTTTGTTTACAATGACTTTTTTTTTGTCATTACAAAATGTTTACAGTTATACAAGGTTCTTTATTATACACATTTGTTCCTTCTTGCTATGTATTATAATAAAAATAAAAAGAACCTTGATTAATATCTATTAGCTTCTATATCATAAATAACTACTATATTCACACTAACTTATTCTTACTCTCTACCATTCCCATTCATACCCCATCATATCAATTTTTTTTTTTTTTTTAGGGTTACAACCACTTTAAGAACTATAAATATGTGAGTTGCCTTGTATGCCAATTCTTTCTCTCTTTAGGGATCAGAAAACAACCTATGCTATGTATATATCTAGCCCTACAGATCATATAGAGCAGGAACCAAACATATTGAAAAAAGCAGCATGCAGAACTACAGTAATTGCTTTTAGGTAAAGATCAAAACTTGCACTTGCTTAGCTGCATTGGTATATTGATTGTGTTTTCTTTCATTGTGTTACATATTAAAGTTGTATAATTACCAAAAACCTTTGTCACAACATATATAACATAAAAAATAAATAAAGATGCATGATCCTAGGATGTGTAATTGTATTGCTTATCCAACCAGTGAACATTTTCTTTTCAACAAAGTTTTAAAATGTTAATGTATAGAATGTTTGAATTAAACTTTGTTAAAGTTGTAGAGAAGTACGCCCGCAAAGCCATAGCCCTTAGGCTGCATTCACACCTGAGCGTTTTGTCGCCTGAAGTGCGACGCCCCAAAACGCTAGAGGGGAAAAATACATTATTCTCTATGGAGATGGTTCACATCTCCACTACAAAACGCCTGACGCCAAATGCCTGAAGCCCAAACAAGTTCTGGACCCTTTTTTGTCCCTCGAATTGAGCGTATTTGGGCGTTTTACATTGGTGACCCTAGACCTGTACAAAATCGCGGTAAAAAACGCAGCGTTTTGTTGCTGTAAATCGCAGTAAAAAACGATGCGTTTTGTCGCCGCAAATCGTAAGCCTCCTCCTATCTCTCTGTGGAAACAATTGGTCAACAATAGCCTGCCTCTTTACAAAGATTGTTATGCTAATAGGGGTTGCCCTCAAAAATATGATAAGGTTTAATCCAAATGGCTGGGGGATTCCTCCACAGCCTCGGACACCCTACTTAACCCTCTATCCTCTGCTGCTTATTAGGAATCTGCAGCTGTGTATGTAACATATGTTTCTGAGATACACGTTTTAGCCCCATGCTGTCCTCCTACCCATGAATGCCAGTCTGCTAAGACCATTGTATTGCCTTGAGCTCCCTACCGTGTTTCATGTGACTGTTTGCCTTATATCATATTTCTGTACGTACCAAAGTCAACTCTTGTCATGACCAATGTATGTTGTTTTTCTGTTGAATGTTTTTAAAACTCAATTAACAGATTTACAACAAAAAATAAGTATTTTCTAGCTCAGCAGAGGTGGAATAGTTTTCTTAGCATTTTCAAAGAGCCCCGTAAGAGTCTACCGCTAGGACATCTGTTTCTTTAAAATTTAGCTTTTATTAGAACCATTAAAGGGTCCAGCAGTAGTAAAAATTTGCAGAATATCCGTTGAGTTTCGTGCTGAATATCCACTTGAGTTTTCATGCAAGGTAGTATTCCACATGAAACCATGTGCACAGTCTAAATATGTATACAACTGCTAGATACATTTTATGCCCTGTACACACGATCGGATATCTGATGGAATCTAATCCGATAGATTTTTTCATCGGATATCCGATGAAGCTGACTTTCATCAGTCTTGCCTACACACCATCAGTCAAAAATCCGACCGTGTCCAACGCGGTGACGTAAAACACTACGACGTGCTGAGAAAAATTAAGTTCAATGTTTCCGAGCATGCGTCGACTTGATTCTGAGCACGCATGGATTTTTCCCTCCGATGGAGTTCCACAAAGACGATTGTTTTTTTCTATTCGTTTTTTATCCATAGGAAAATTTAAAAAAAATTCTATTTTTTTCACAGATGGAAAACAAACCGATGGGGCCCACACACAATCGGTTTGTCCGATGAAAACGGTCGAGATACAACCAAATAAACACACCCAACCAAAAGTTTAGCAAATAATGGCCGCAGCATTTTACTGGTTTAACATACGAAAATAGAATAACCATATAATATTTTTTTTTTATTGACCATCAAAACAGCATAACTTTAATAAAACCAAAATTTGGAACTGCTTAGTTTTTTAGAACTCAAGCAGCATTACCTAATTTTAACATGTAAATAAAACGTCCCCCCTAGAAATCCAGGGTGACCCACCCACATAATAGTGCTTGCGACTGCGGAGGGAGCTCTTCAGCCGGTGCTATTTGCAGAAAAAGGGGGAAATTCCCAGCCCTGCAGTTCCCTATAAAGGCTTCCCAGATTCCAGCACATTCCACAGCATTCCATTGGCTAGCTGCTGTTCCTGGATTTAAAGCGGCAGTGCCCTTTTATTCCTGCTTTTAACACAAGGAATACCATTAATAATAACAATATTATAATGAATGGTGTGGCCACAATCCAAAATAAGTGTGCTCATATTGTGCCCTCTTTTTCATTATTCCAAGATCCGTGGCTGTTATGTGATATTGTCAAACTTTCTTGACTAGGGATAACCTAGGGATTGACTAGGGATTACCTGCAAATTATGTCAGACCAGATTTTGCTGAAGTTTTCAATGTTTAAGATATACATACAGTAGCTTAATATAAGTGCAGTCCACTGTGCATTACAATTTCTTCTCTAACATTGTTGTAAATTGTAGAAGTGTTCGATGACAGATAGCTAACACTAAAATGCACAGTAAAACTTTTAGGCAGACAGCCTTCAGCACAATTTGTGTCTTTTTTCAACCTGACTAACTATGTAACTATATGACGGGAGTCAATACCTGGAAGTGGTACCAATATTAGTTTTAGACAGGTATCTGCACCCCCCCCCCCTGAAAGGTGTCAAATGTGACACCGGAGGGGGGGGGGGGGGGTCAGAAAAACGGAAGTTCCACTTTTGGGTGGCACTCCGCTTTAACAGCAAAAATATAAGGTAAACCCCTACAACATACCACTTAAATAGTATGCACACTATATATTGTACAAAGCATTAGTGTGCAACACTAAATGTGCCATAGATCTATTATTGAGGTTTAGACAGATCCCTGTTATCCACTTGCACAATATAGTCACACAACAATTCTCCTATGGTGCTTTTTCTTTTATTATTTCAGTTGGAAACCTAGTCGGTGATGACATTTATATATTTAAGGGTTATGTATATACCATTAGCATCTGATGTATTTCCTTTATTGCCTTGACATTTCTAAGAAAAATTAAATAACCATAATTTTTGCAAAAAATTACAGCTTCACACTACTTTTTTTCACATAAATCACAAGTAAATCTTAGAAATAACTACCGGTAGTTCAGCTAGTTTTCCCCTGTGAGTAAATACCATAAATGCATCTTATTTTCTGTTTGGCAACACAAAATTAAATACAGTATAAATGAAATCCCCTTGAATTTCTAGTGTTCATTTTTCTGAATCTTTAGGTGGCTTTGTGTGTTCAAAAATTCACAAAATCTATTTATTTGGAAAACTTAGCAACTCGACTTAGTTAATAAATTATTAGAAAATAACTACTTTCTGGACTAAAAGCTTGCCGCCAGTATCTCATCTCTGTATAGAGCACTGGGCTATTTAACTTTGTCTTGCAAGGAGTTCTTTCATTTTTTTTTCAATATGCACAGACCAAAGTCTGTTTTACTTCACAGGGGATAAAAAAATCAAAACAAGAAGGACCATTGGAGTAGTATTAAAAAACAGCACAGATAGCCTGAAGTACCACAACACCAGATACTAAGCTCACCTGAGAGAACAGTCATTCCCCTTTGTGTCTATGCCATTGAGAATTGATGTGACTATGCCATTTAAAAATGCATTGCTTACAAATTAACAATCGCAAGGACTCTTGAATGGCCCTTATCCACAAACCAATAAAAGATGTTTCCCACTGGGGCTGCATCCTTATCACACATCTTTTATAGCCACTACACAAACTATTGTTCACGCATGAAAGACTCCATCCCTTAATTTAAAGGGTCACTAAAGGAGAATTTTTTTTTTTGCTGAAATTACTGTTTCCTGACAGACTCCATGGCAGCCTACGTGTGGGTTAATCCCGCCTCTCATACCTCATAGGACCCTACTCCCATAAAGCTTTGCTTCTTCCAATAGACTGTGTTCCTTTTTTGTCCTCCTCCTAGGACCCGAAGTAATCGTTTGTTTAAAGAAAAACCTTTTTTAGTCCCTGATTCCCATGCCTAGTGGCTCTGAAGTCCTACAAATCTCAGCTATTAGCTGGATGGACATTTTTTGTCTGTGGTACCCCTTTTTTTTTTATTTATGCTTACTAGCCTGCCACTGGCAGGTAAGCGATTATTTGACCACATACCCTGGCTATTAGCAGGGGGTCTCTAAATTACCAGACCTTGCAGAGTAAGCAGCGGTGGCTTCCTTGTCCAGGCCGGATCATGGGTTTCCTAAAGGTGGTAATGTATAAACTTATCCTCTTACCTATCATGGCAGCCAGTTTTTGTGTGTAGTCTGTCTTTTCCCTTCCAGGTATGGCCGCTGGAGCGCAGTGCGTTCCAGCTTCACCGCTTGCTAGTGGTCTGCGCACGCGCACGCCTCGTTCTGGGAACGAGGCTTGGTTGCGTGTGAGCTCCTTGGTCTAGCCAGCCGCGATCGCGCATGCGCGCGAGGCCGACGAGGTGACGCAGGTTCACCGCGCATGCGCACGCCGGTGCGCGGTGACGTCATCAACAGGGCGGCAAGTTTAAATAGCTGTCAAACACAGCTATATGGTGGCACATCCCTGACGGTCTAGGTGTGATCTCTCTTGGCTGTGGATCAAGGTAGGAGGCTGCTCTTATTATGCCTTATGTAAGCACTGTGATTATGGGTCCTTTTGCCTGATGCACGGTTCCTGTTGGTTTTTTTTTTTATATAGTACTGTTCCCTCACCGCTATGGATGTGTCACCGCCCCCCTGTGACCAAACCTTACGCTGCAGGTAGGATGGAATTTATTCCCTCTGCCTGTTTTTCTATGGGTTTTGGTTAAAAAAAAAAAAAAACAATGTTGTATTTTGTCTCTTTTGTTTCCAGTCCCTCCAGGTCTACTTCTCAAATAATAGCACGTTAAGATATTATTGAAGTTCAACCACAAAAACATCATTCAAGTTCTAGAAGCTCTAGATCTTCATCTAAGCATTATAGAGAAGGTTCTAGATCCTCGTCTGGTCACCACTCTCACCGCCACTCCAGTCATTCTGAAAGGAATTCCTGTTGGGGATGTAGAGCTCAGGTCCCAGAAGGAAAATCCCTCTGTGAGCCATGTTATTCCCGTGCTGTAAGGGAAAGAGGGGGTGAGGACCAGCAGGTTGAAGCCCTGGTCAGAAGAGTGGTCCAAGAATCCTTGAACATCTCTACTTCCGCCCAAGCGGTTGTTCCTCCTGTTGAACCATCCCCAGTCCTGGTACAGGATGATCCTGAAGTTGCGGGGTTTCCTCAGAAAGTGAAATGGAAAATGTCCATTATGCTGCTGGTTTTGATTTTTCCCTGGTCCCAACATTGGTGAAAGCAGTCAAGGACGCTTTAAAATGGGAGGATCCAGTAGAAGCACCTTCCAAGCAAAGGAAGTTCTTTAGCCAGCTTAAGAAAGACCGCCCAAACTTTCCCCTCCTTGGTGAGCTAGGAGATGCAATTATGGAGGAATGGTCTGGTTCAGACAAGAAAAATTCTTTACTATCCAAGATAGCGAAGTTATACCCATTCAAAAGTGAAGAGGTGAGACATTTAGAGTCAGCTCCTCTAGTCGATGCGGCCTTGATGAGACTGGTGAAACACGTTACTCTCCCTTTGGAAGACACCGTTTCCTGTAAAGATGGTCTGGAGAGGAAAATAGACACTGACTTAAAACAAATTTATATTACAGCGGGCATGGCCTGTAAACCAGCCTTAGCGCTGGCAGCCCTGTCAAAAGCAATGGAGGCCTGGACAGGTGAAATGGACTCTGTGTTATCTTGTGTCTCTGAAGACATATCTGGAAGCATCCCAGTCCAAGAACTAAAGATGGCTTCAGTCTTCTTAGGGGAGGCTTCCCTTGACCTTATACGTCTAGTGTCTCGGGTCATGCTTTCCTCTGTCACAGCCAAGCGTGCCCTGTGGCTACGCCCTTGGGTGGCTGACCCTGCCTCTAAACAGGCATGGTGCAAGATACCCTTTTTGGGTTCTTCCCTGTTTGGGAACAAACTAGATGATGCCATCACCCGAGCCACAGGGGGTAAGTCAGGGTTCCTTCCCCAGGATCGTCGTCCGTATGGACAGAAAAAATTCTTTCCCAGGCAAGATCAAGATCGGGCAAGGGAGGCCCGTCGGTACAGACCTGGACGTGATTTCAGGAGGAATTGGAGAAGAAACCAACCCTCTGGTCAGAAGCCGGCAAAAAGCCCTTCTTCTAGTGGACGTGAGGCTCCTAAGTCCTTTTGATATAGAGCCGGCCCAGACGGAAAGAGTCGGGGCTCGTCTCTTCCAGTTCAAGCATGTTTGGGCAGCCTCAATAAAAGATTTCTGGTCAGTAAAAACGATATCTACAGGCCATTCCTGGATTTTTACAGAACCCCCTATTCTTCAAGTCATTCACACAACAATTCCATGCTCAGAAGAAAAAAGACAAGTCCTCCTGTCATACACGAGCTCTCTTGTGGCTCAAGGTGCCGCTATACATGTCCCAACGGCCGAGAGGTTCCAGGGGATGTATTCACCCCTTTTCCTGGTCCAAAAAAAGTCAGGTTCCTGGAGACCAGTGATAGACCTGACACATCTGAACACCTTTATCAAAAAAGAGAAGTTCAAAATGGAATCGCTGCTCACGATCCGTCAAGCAGTTCAACCAGGCGACTGGCTTGTGGCCATAGATCTGAAAGATGCTTACTTTCATGTGCCCATAGCAATGGAATTTCAGAAGTATCTGCGGTTCGCAGTAGGCAATATTCACCTCCAATTCGTTTGTCTCCCGTTTGGACTCACAACATCACCACGGGTATTCTCAAAACTCTTACTAGCTGTTGTAGCCCTGATCAGAACCAGAGGCGTTCGTCTACACCACTACCTAGATGACCTACTACTGCTATCGCAAAACAAGGAGCAAATATTGATGCACCGGGATCTGGTCATATCGATTCTGACCGAGTTTGGCTGGCTACTGAACAAGGAGAAGAGTCACCTAGTACCAACACAATCACTGATATTTCTCTGGGCCCAATTCAATACATCTCTAAGTACCATCTCTTTGCCCCTGGAGAAAATCCCAGTTGTTCGCGACAGGATCCGTTGCGCTCTACAGTCTCCTTTCCTGAAAGCCTCACAATGCCTCAACATTATAGGCACCATGGTCTCCACAACTCCGATGGTGAGATGGGCACAGTGGAAGATGCGGCCCTTCCAGAAGGGGTTTCTTCAACAGTGGGACCCGAGATCACAAGACCAATTGATCCGGATAACGTCACACATGCGGGAAAGTCTTTCCTGGTGGCTACTAAGAAAAAATCTCCTCAATTGCCATTCCCTAGCTCCTGTATCTTGGATCACGATCACGTCAGATGCCAGCAACACAGGTTGGGGGGCTCTCTGCCTGAAGGAAGTAGCCCAAGGGAAGTGGGACTTTCCGTCCCAGAAAATCGTGTCCAATGTGCTGGAACTTCGCGCAGCCTTCTGTTCCCTACAAGCTTTTCTTCACCTGATAAAGGGGTCTTCAGTCCTCCTAAGGATGGACAATACGTCAGCAGTCTCGTACATCAAGAGACAGGGTGGTACTCGCAGTCTGTCTCTACTGAAGGAGGTGAATCCAATTATGTCTTGGGCGCAGACACACTTGAAGGATTTGACAGCGGTATATCTCCCCGGATCTCAGAATCTACAGGCGGATTTTCTGTCGAGGACATCCCTCGACAACAACGAGTGGTCTCTCCACAACGAGATTTTCAGTTGGATCCTGTCACTGGATTTCTCACCAGAAGTGGATCTGTTTGCATCCCCATGCAATTTCAAGCTGGAGAAGTACTACACCAGATGTCGCTGTCCCCAGGCCTTCGGGGTGGATGCTCTAACGGATCAGTGGAGGTTTCGCAGAGCCTATGCCTTCCCTCCAATTCCAGTCATCCTCAAGTTTCTATCGAGACTCAGGTGGGAGGAAGTCGAGATAGTGGCAATAGTCCCATACTGGCCCAACAGGCCGTGGTTCCCATTGCTGTTTCAGCTGAGCTTCCGGGATCCAGTTCCTCTTCCATCCAGATCAGATCTCCTGCTACAAGGATCAACTCCTCATCCATGTCCAACCCATCTACATCTGATGGCCTGGTTCTTGAAAGGGGAAGGTTGGAAGCGTTAGGTTGTCCAAGCGGAGCCATCTCCACCCTATTGAACGCTAGGAGACCAAGTACTAACAGAATCTACCAAAGGATATGGTCAAAATTCTCTGACTATACCACTTCTATGGACGGTTCTCCTAATAATCCCAGAATTCAGGACATTCTGGGTCTTCTTCAGACGGGTCTTGAGCTACCTCTATCTGTAAGCTCACTAAGAGTCCAAGTCTCGGCTATCTCCGCATTCACCGGGATATCCTGGGCCACTCACACTCTCGTCAGACAGTTTTTCAGAGGAGCTATCCGACTGAGACCTCTAAGAAAACCAAGATTCTCCAAATGGGACCTTCCGCTAGTTCTGGACTTTTTCTCAAACATACAGAATTCAGACCAACAACCAATCAAAGACCTTTCTCTCAAGATGGTCTTTCTAGTGGCCATGACTTCAGCTAAAAGGGTTTCAGAAATTGGCTCATTGGGATGTAAGGAACCTTTTCTTACGTTCTTCCCGGACCGTGTAGTCCTGATTCCTATGCTAGGTCACAAACCTAAAGTTACATCAGTCTTCCATGAGAACCAAGAGATCGTCCTTCCCATCTTTCGTTCCTCTGAGGACTCTGAAATTCATCCTTTGGATGTTGGGAATGTATTAAAACAGTATCTGGAAGCTACGGCATCTTTTCGGCAATCCGATCATCTATTTATTTCCTTTCACGGAAAGAACAAGGGAATGCGTGCTTCCCCTAGATCTATTGCAGCATGGATTGTACAGGCAATCCAAGGGGCTTATAAAGCGAAGGGTTAACCGCCCATTCTACTCGGGGCATGGCCACGTCGTGGGCGGCTGCCCGACACGTCTCTCCGGAAGTAATCTGCAGAGCGGCCTCTTGGTCATCACTGAATACATTTATGACGCACTACTGCGTAGAACCGGCTTCCTTATCGTCGGTTAATTTTGGTTTACATGTTTTATCTGTTGACAATGTCAATTAAAACTTTTTCTTTAACCAGCAATTTGCCCACCCGGGTGTGTATGGCTAGTTATTTCCCACACGTAGGCTGCCATGGAGTCTGTCAGGAAAAAGGAAAATTTATATGAAATACTTACCGTAATTTTCCTTTCCTGATGGACTCCATGGCAGCAGGAGTTCCCTCCCCTTTGCTGGAGTAGGCTAAATTATGGAACACAGTCTATTGGAAGAAGCAAAGCTTTATGGGAGTAGGGTCCTATGAGGTATGAGAGGCGGGATTAACCCACACGTAGGCTGCCATGGAGTCCATCAGGAAAGGAAAATTACGGTAAGTATTTCATATAAATTTTCCTTTTTACAGGGTATAGAGACATAAAAGTTAACTGATTCATTTTAAAAATGATTAAAAATAGATTCAATTCAATCATATAATGTGCCTCTAGTTTCACTTTCGGTTTTAAACTGGTTTCATGTTTCTGTGAAGTAAAGAGACCCACAGAACAAAAACAAACAAATCCAGGGCAGTGTTTTGTTTTTAAAATGAATCTGATTGGTTCTGAGGAGTTTTAGACACACAGTAATGACAGCTTAGACCACAGTGAAAAGCTCCCAGTACTGTGGTTATAAGGAGCCAGGAAGTGTGGAGATCACAGCAGAATTACAGCTACTTCAAAGCAAAAACGAACAATGAGGACATGAAATCAGTACTGCAGTAAGGTAAAGGAAGCTATTTAGCTAAAAAAAAGATTCCTTTAGTGATCCTTTAAGATTAAGATTAAAACCAGAAATCAGGGTATACATATTAATAAGAAATTGCCTGTGATCTTGGAGGATACCCAAGATCAATTTCTTTGGATAATCAAGCTTGGCTTGATTACTCCCCTCCTTCTCATAACACCCCATGACTACTCCAGCTTTGAATGTCAGAATACACCACATTTTCTGTTAACCACCTTTGAGGACTCTCTTAAGCGGACCCCTGTACCCCCTTGAAGATGCTGTTTACAGTGAAAGGCATTAGGCCGGACAGTGGCCGTAATACCTTGGTTTTACAATACTGCACTATGGTGGTCCTTTCATGATTTTAACTCCTCTGTGCTGCGCACACTTACACAGGATCATACCTAGATGAAGTGGTATGTCTGAATATTTTGTGCTGTGGGACAGCAAGGTGCTTCATGATCTCTATGTAAGTTTGTTTACCTTACATGTGGGTATTGTGATTTCCTGTCTCACACTTTCAAGTGTGTCTTTTTTTTCATTGGTATTTTTCCATCTTGATTTTGGAATTTTTGATTTATGGACAATTTTGAAAAATTATTAATCTTTATTATCTTGGTTTGCAATATTGAATAACGTATTTTTATTTATGCTTGTTCATTTATAATTCATTTATAATTGTCCATGTATAAAACTGTCCATCTGTACAGATTTAGGCCCCTTTCAGACGTACGGACGAACGGTCCGTTTATTACAAGTCTGTTTACGGACTTGTAATGGTTCCCTGGGATTGCAGACGTTAGCGGATGATGCATCCGCTAACGTCCGCAACCATCTGCGTCCGCAAAGATCCGCTTTTGCGGACGGAAGAAAACCCTATTTTTCTTCCGTCCGGCGGAACGGATCGGATGAATACGGACACACGGTCTGTATTCATCCGATTCCCCATAGGGGAGAGCGGAGGAGAGACAGGGCGGTCTCTGCACTGTGTGCGGGGACCGCCCTGTCCGCCGACAGCTCAGCGGGGGTCCCCGCTGAGCCGACGGACACACACGGATCAGATCAATTACGGATCTGCTCTGTGTGAAAGGGCCTATACACTCTCCTATGCTTATCTTTATTTTGAGATTAGAGTATGGTGTTATATTACACATGCTTTAATGTTCGAGTGCTTTTGACACAATTAGGCATACGGCACAATTTGATTTGTGTTCATAACTGTCTTTCAATTTTTATATTTTTTCAGGTCATTGCATGTATTGAGTTTGCACTATCATTATTTCCATATAAGATAATAAAATGGTTTGATACAGTTATATTGTATGCACAATTGCAGTTTGGAATTTTCAAGAGACAGTGTCCTCATTTCTTGAAGTAGTTATTTTTCATCTGGGCCCGGATTCAGATAGAATCGCGTATCTTTAGGCGGGCGTAGCGCATCTCATATGCGTTTCGCCGCAACTTAGCCAGGCGAGTAGTGTATTCAGAAAGTTGCGCCCGAAGTTACGGCGGCGTATCGTATATATATGGGCCGGCGTAAGCCCGCCTAATTCAAAGTAGGCTGGTAGGGGGCGTGTTGTATGGTAATGAATCGTGACCCCACATAAATGACGCACCTAATGAACGGCGCATTCGCGCGCATGTTCAGTATCACGTCAAATTTTCTCCGTCGGCTCAATGCTTAGTGGACGTGAACGTAACCTACGCCCATCCCCATTCACATACGACTTATGCAAACAACGTAAAATACGACGCTGTTCCGACGTTTCCGACGTCCATACCTAACATGACTTACCCCTGCTTTATGAGGGGTAAAGTTACGCCTTACGTAAACAGCGTATTTTAATACGCCGGGTGCAAGTACGTTCGTGAATCGGCGTATCTAGCTCATTTGCATATTCGACGCGGAAATCAACGGAAGCGCCACATAGCGGCCAGCGTAAATATGCACCCAAGATACGATGGCATAGGAGACTTACGCCACTCGTATCTTGGCCGAATTCAAGCGCAAATGATTCTAATGCCGCGTACACACGGTTGTTTTTTGTGATGAAAAAAAACTTTATTTTTTCTCATGAAAAAAAAACGAAAATTTTCAAACTTCATTTAAAAAACCGACGTTTCCTACACACCATCGTTTGTTCAAAATACTCTAGCAAAGCGCGGTTACGTTCAGCACGTACGGCGGCACTCCGTTCCATCCAAGCTCGCTTCATAACTTGCTTTTGAGCATGCGTGGGTTTAAAAACCTTGTTTTAGCTACACACGGTGATTTTTTATGACATAAAAAACGACGTTTTGAAAAAACGACATAAAAAAGTTGAAGCATGCTCAAATTTTTTTTTGGTCGTTTTTCAGAAGACATAAAACAACGTTTTCTCCACACACGGTCATTTTAAATGACGTTTTTAAAAATGTCGTTTTTTTTCCATCACAAAAAACGACCGTGTGTACGCGGCATAAGAATCAGGCGAACATTCGGAATTACGATGGCGTACGTGGAGATACGCTGTCGTAAGTCCTTTGTGAATCCGGGCCCTGGTATTTAGATTGTGTAGTGGATGCAGCAGTCTTTATCTATATTCTGTTTTTGCTAGTGCAAAGAAAATTATTTGGTTTGTTTCTATTAAAATAGTAATGCTAATAATAAATAATTAAAAAGTCTGTGTTAGAAGCAATGGATGCTGACAAGGGATGACAATTTAAAAAAATTGTGTTGATAGACTTGACCACTAGATGGCAATGAGGTAATCTCATTTGACAAGAAAACTGATAAATGCTTTTTATGGAAGGGAGCAGTGATAATATTTTTGTTGTGGTTTTTTTTTCTCTTGTTTTTGGGCTAAAACAACAAAATGACTGCCTAGTGTAGTAATCTGTATTTGTCCAGGCGCCAAAATGCTCAGCCAAATCATTTAAATATTGCTTTCTCTGTGCAGATGTGACTAGTAGAAAAAAAAGAGGAAAGGTATAGCATACTAGATGACAAAATACCTACTTGAGCCTGTAGCAATAGCATCCCCATTACCACCTCTTTTAATGATCTATGATTGGTCAAATATTATACCGGATGAAAGATATTTACAATTAAATAAAAATAATTTTAAAAAAAACTGCACAGTGCATGTCTGAATCACACAGCGCTTGTTTGAATCAGTGCTATGCACTGCACCTGTTTCTATGCCTATAAAGGCATACATTTGATAAAGGAACGTTGCTCTATTATTGCCAGCCGGAGTGTCAGCCGTAGATGCAGGCTTAGCCTATCAGCTCAGCCATGTTGCTGTCCTTACTCCCTTTGCCGGAACACCGCTCCAGGAAACAACTACTACTTTGCTGCTAAGACTTCCTACAACAACTGCATTGCTGGGAACTACCTTCATGCCATGAACATCTTGCACTATAGACTTTCAATCTGCTGCATAGAGATCTACAAACGGATCAGTAGACATTCCTTCACTTGTAGTTCTTTAGGAAGATCTAATGCTAATATTTCATCTATTACTATTGTACTATTACAAATACCGTGTGGATATTACTATATCATCTGGGAGATAATAATGTGCTAAAGTTTATTGCAAATGAGTACCTAAAAGGGACAGCTACCTCTAAATCATTATAGCAAGTTACCTCAAGTATCCTCCTATAATTACCTGAGCTATACCTCCTCTCATATGTGTGCATTGCTACATCTTTAATTATAGCTCATGTCTACTACTATAATTATCTGAGCAATACTGCCCCTCATAAGCAATAGTATTACATCTACCAAATTACCTCAAGTATGCTACTATAACTACCTGAGCTATACTGCCTCTCATATACAAGTTCTACTACTCAATTAAAGTACTTGTTATATGCAAGCTACAGTTGTTACTACAACTTCTATTACTACGTGCCCGACATGAGTACAAATCCTCTTAGGCCTTGTCCTAATTGATGAACTTGTTCGCTCTAACTTTTCTATGCTAGGGGTTGATGTTATTCCATAGCATCTCCCCTAGTGGCCTAAATACATCTCTACATGCTAAGGTTGATATGATGTAGAGAACCCCCAAACTCCTGTTACGAGAGACTCCTGGGGTCCCTTACTGATAATCACCTGCATGTAGTGGTGTATTGGGATATTGTCCTTGAACTAATTTTAAACGCTAAGCACTGGTCACATGCTGTAATGCGTCCATGCTTAGTAGCTCAACGCCTTTCTTTATGTGACACAATGATGATGTATAGATCCCCCAAACTCCTGTTGCGAGGAGTGATGCCTGGGGCCTAATACTGAGTTGTCGCATAGAGAATCGCATTGAAGTCTTTGCTAAGCGCAGTTGTGGTTCACTCCGTTCACCAGTGCTGTTACAAATAGTGCTGTTGTATGTGTTGTACGTGACTGCGTTCTTGGCGTTCGGAATTTCCGACAACATTTGTGCAACCGTGTATGCAAGACAAGTTTGAGCCAACATCCGTAAGAAATACACGGTTTTGTTGTCGGATCGTCCGATCATCTGTACGCAGCATAACAGTTTATAACCACTTGCTTACTGGGCACATAAACCCCCTTCGTGCCCAGGCGAAATTTCAGCTTCCGACACTGCGTCGCTTTAACTGACAATTGCGCTGTCGTGCGACATGGCTTCCAAACAAAACTGACGTCCTTTTTTTCCCACAAATAGAGCTTTCTTTTGGTGGTATTTGATCACCTCTGCTGTTTTTATTTTTTGCGCTAGAAACAAAAAAAAGCGACAATTTTGAAAAAAAAAACACAATATTTTTAACTTTTTTCTATAATAAATATCCCAATTTTTTTTTAAATGTTTTTTTTCTCAGTTTAGGCCGATATGTATTCTTGTACGTATTTTTATTAAAAAAAAAATCGCAATAAGCGACTGGTTTGCGCAAAAGTTATAGCGCCTACAAAATAGGGGACAGAATTCTGATTTTTTTTTATTATTATTTTTTTACTAGTAATGGCGGCGATCTGCGATTTTTATTGGGACTGCGACATTACGGCGGACATATCGGACACTTTTGACACATTTTTGCGACCATTCACATTTATACAGCGAACACTGCTATAAAAATGCATTGATTACTGTATAAATGTGACTGGCAGTGAAGGGGTTAACACTAGGGGGCGAGGAAGGGGTAAATGTGTAAACTGGGAGTGTTTCTAACTGTGTGTGTGGGGGGGGGCGACTGGCTGGGGGAGGTGACCGATGCTGTGTCCCTATGTACAAGGGACACAGATCGGTCTCCTCTCTCCCTGACAGGATGTGAATCTGTGTGGGAGAACTTGCTCTGCTGGGGAGAACTTGCTCTGCCAGAACCCCTCTGGCGCCAACTGCCGGCCAGGGATGGTATCACATCCCTGGAATACAGACTGACCCAGTGGACATTTCTGAAACGACAGAAGTCACAATTTAAACAAATTGTGAATGGGAACAAAATAACTCTCCCATTCCCCACTAAATTTAGCGTAGTGCCCATGCTGAAAACAAGGGGGCGCTACATACTCCCCCCACTTGAATTGACACTGTCCCCAGTGTCCTAAAGCATTCGAGCCCGAATGCTGACCTGATACCTGCTAAAAAAAATAGAAAAAGGAGGAAAAGAAGGGAGGACAAAATTCACACATTGTACTACAACATTCTAAAATGGCATAAGACATACAACATACACAACCCTATCTATCTAGCTGCCCATTCTCCACAGTGTTGATAGTAGGTGGGTCCAAAAAACCTGTATAGGAAAAAAAATAAAGTAGCATACAGATACACAATACGCATTCTGATGTCAAAAATAATTTCATATGTATTTACAACCTCCAGAGTCAGGATTGAGGCTGTTCACTCGAGCCCGAGCACAAAACCTCCTTCCCTCCCAAGGTGTCCTAAGGTGTAAGTGCTGTGAGAGAAATACTCTTTTCTATGCAAGAAATTTGAAAACAATAAACTTTACAGTCTCTTTTTCTTTAAAGTAACGGTGCAGAACACTGCCCCTAGTGGTCAGCGAGCTGGTACTGCAGTAGCTCAAAAATCAAAGGTGCAGAAGTAGCAGCAAAGAGAAGTGAACAAAATATGGAAAAATAGTTATTTTTGCTCTTGCTGCAATTAAACTCGGCAAAGGTCCCCACTCTAACTGACTGAACCCAGCCCCTCCCAAGAGTTCTGCACAAAAGTTTATGTGGTTCTGGAGGAGCAGGGAGGAAAGGGGAAACCGGGAAGAAAAATTCAAACAGAGTTGGGGCATATTTGTCCGTAACTTCCCCTTTGGGTGAGTGCCCAAGCCAGGCAGACTCACCCGATCACAAAAACAGGGCCCGTGACTGGAAGAGATTTCCTCACCGTATCCCAACCAATAAGTTGAGGGAGCTTTTCTCCCGTAGCAATGCACCTAATGGAGGCGGCGCCAGCGTTGGCGGCCTCGCAGGTGTTCTCGGCCTCCACGCATGCCACGCGGGCCGCATAGTCTCCTAGCTTCCCCATCCCGTCCAGTGGGCCTACCTTCTGAAATTGAGGAGACAAGGCATCCGGCAATAGAGTCCTGGCAGACGGGATGGGGGCATCTCCATCACTCGTGGCCTCCGACCCCACGTTCTCCTCGGAGGAGGGAACCTCCAGCCATGGGACTTCCACCTCGGTGGCAATCTCTCCCGAACGTTGGTCCACATAGCACTCTTTCGGACGTCCCACCGGTGAAGCGGCCTCAAAGAGGTAGGCCCGGCAACCATGGCACCGGGCGAATGGCAGGAGGTGCACGGTCAGCTCTTGGCACCGAGGGCAAGCCAGGCCCAGCATTTCTGTCCCCTCTTGGGACAATAGCACAAACTGTCCTCTGGCAATCAGTTGTATGCCTGTGTCTGTCACAGACATTCCGGTAGGCATGAGGGACACAACCGGTGTGGTCACGGGGCGCCTCAGTGCAGCAGGTGCAGCAGAATTCTCCCAGGTTCCGGACATGGTATATAGCGGTCCGTCCTTCTCGAGGGAAATGGTGGCTCTACCTTGGCGCGAAATTGGGCGTTTCTCCTCCCCATTTGGCACGGAATCACACTATACATCTCACGCAGGGGGGGGTGGCTCCTCCCACCTGGAAGAACTTGTCCGGACACGTTGTAGGCGCATGCAATGCTGCACGTACGCCCAAGCTTAACGATGCAAAGTTAACTCCCTCGCTGCCGGACAGTTCAAGTACACAATACTGGACACTCTTCGCTCTTTAGTAAATAATCACCCACTTCTGTTGTTGCCAATGGTAACAGCCGAATCCCGGATGAGCCCCCACGTGTAGCGCTACCCCCGCAGGAGCCGCTGATTTGTTTTGGGATTGGCGTATTAAGTTACCCTGCAGTATGTCTAGGGGTGATAGCAGTGAGTCAAAACAGTGAGCGAATGTCCAAACAGTGAATAAAGGTTTTTTCCAATGCTTTATTCTCCAGGCCAACACAGCCAACATCAACATTAATTGGGAAGGACAATGTTGATGAAGAGAGAGAGAAGAAAACCTTGCAGTATCAGGCCTGGATATTGAATGGAACAGTCAGTACTGCTCTGTATAGCACCAAGTTGTAACTCGTCGCCACTCCAATTAGAGTGGGTAAAGTGCTCCCAGACAGACCCCTTTCAAGAGCCTGGTAGCCGAGATGTCACTTAGGATTTCTGGGAGGAACAGGCCTCTCTCACAGACCTGGCTCTAGGGCCTCTGCCACAGGCCAATTACAATAACTGAGCTAGATGGATAAATGGAGCGAATCCTCCCAGTAGATTTCTGCATTGGTTACCAGATGACAGAAAGCATACCTGTCTGTACTCTGGTCACCAGATCCCCAATTGGTTTGTTCAGGCTCTGTTTTACGACCTGCCTCCAGGTCCTCCTCAAACCGACCCCCCAATCGAACGGCACCCAGCCTGGGATCCTTTCAATAGAACCGGGAACCCAGTAAGTCACTGGGGTCCCCCTGTACCACCGGATGAGGCTCCAAGTAGTCTGCAACTTTGGCCAGGTGGGCCGCGCCGGCAGGGTCCATGGATGCGCGCACCCTGAAGGTGGATGCCGCACCTGGAACGCGAAGATTTTAGAACACATGACCCCTGTCACAGATATACCCCTCCCCAGCATGCCCCGTGAGGGAAAAGCTCCTCAAATAGGCTGCTGGGGAGAACTTGCTCTGCCAGAACCCCTCTGGTGCCAACTGCCGGCCAGGGATGGTATCACATCCCTGGAATACAGACTGACCCAGTGGACATTTCTGAAACGACAGAAGTCACAATTTTAACAAATTGTGAATGGGAGCAAAATAACTCTCCCATTCCCCACTAACTTTAGCGTAGTGCCCATGCTGAAAGCAAGGGGGCGCTACATGTATATTGTGAGTACCTGTGTATTGTTGGGTACCTGTGTATTGTTGAGTACCCGATTGCTGTAAGTACTCGAGTGCTGTGAGTGCATGAGTGCTGTGAGTGCATGGGTAGCGTGAGTGTCCAAGTGCTGTGAATCCACGGGTAGTGTGAGTGTCCGAGTGCTATGAGTGTACAGGTAGTGTGAGTGCCCGAGTGCTGTGAGTGGCCGAGTGCTGTGAGTGCCCGAGTGATGTGAGTGTACAAGTGCTGTGAGTATCTAAGTGCTGTGAGTGCACGAGTACTGTGAGTACACGAGTGCTGTGAGTGCACAAGTACTGTAAGTGCCCGGGTGTTGTGAGTGCATGGGTTCTGTGAGTGCATGAGTACTGTGCGTACCCGAGTGCTGTGAGTATAGGAGTGCTGTGTGTACCTGAGTGCTGTGAGTGCACAAGTACTGTGAAAAACTGAGTGCTGTGAGTGCACAAGCACTGTGAGTACCCGAGCGCTGTGAGTGCATGGGTACTGTGAGTGCCCAAGTGCTGTTAGTACCTGTGTGATGTTAGTACCTGTGTGCTGTGAGTGCATGTGTGCAGTGAGTACCTGTGTATTGTATTGTTCAGTATTAGTGCCAGGAAGCTAGTTAATTAATTGTAGAGAGCATAATTCCTAAATCCCCATTAAATTATGGATATGCAACTTGGTGTACATTTTGCGGCATGTATGCGTTCCTTGATCCTAAGATCGAGGGCAAATACTGCTGTGCAAAATTAAAGCACATTGTTTCCCTGGAAGCCCAGGTTCTGAATCTAGTGTAGCAACTGTCAACACTGAGAAGACTCCATACTAAAGGAGATTTGGGATTGTACCCGGCAAGGGCCAGCACAGAGGCGGGTGGAGACAAAGAGGTACAGGCAGCAGAGTAGATGGGTGACAGTCAGGAAGGGTAGAGGGGAAAGAGTCAGGGTGGCCGATCCTGAGCTGGAACATCCCAATTAGTATGCCCCGTTGAGTGACATTGGTGAAACCAGTCAGGGACCAGCATTGCTGGAGCAGAGAGACACCACTAGCTGCCAGGGGAAGAACTCCTCAAGCAAGGGTGGGGGTGAAACCCAAGGAAAAGGAAAGATTTTTTTTGGTGGTAGGGGACTCAATACCCAGAAGGACAGAGAGGGCAATCTGTCACAAAGATCTGAATGCGGAACTGTATGTTGTCTACCAGGGGCTGTGGTTCGGCACATCAAGGATCTCATGGACAGATTACTGGGGGGGGGGGGGGGCTGGGGAAGACCCGGCTGTCATGATGCATGTTGGCACCAATGACAAAGTCAGAGGAAGATGGAGTGTCCTAAAAAACGATTTTATGGATTTAGGAGCTAAATTTTGGAATAGGACCTCCAAGGTAATATTCTCAGAAATACTACCATTACCTCGAGCCACATCAGAAAGGCAGCGGGAGATTAGGGAAGTAAACAAGTGGCTGAAGAGCTGGTGTAGAAAGAATGGGTTTGGGTTCTTGAAGAACTGTGCCGACTTCTTAGTCGGTTACCAGCTCTTCAGCAGGGATGGACTGCACCTAAATGGGGAAGATATAGATCTGCTGGGAGAGAAGATGGTGGAAAAATTAGAGGGGCGTTTAAACTAGGCGATTATTCATTCACTTGGGACAAAAAAATTAAATATTCCATTGACTCAACATGCCTCTCAGCAAATAGCTTGGGGTGTCTTCTTTCCAAAATGGGGTCATTTGGGGGGGTTGTGTGCCATCTTGGCATTTTATGGCCTTCAAAACTGTGATAGGTAGTGAGGAGTGAAATCAAAAATGTATGCCCTTAGAAATCTTGAGGGCGGTGCTTGGTTTTCGGGGTCCCGTACGCGGCTAGGCTCCCAAAAAGTCCCACACATCTGGTATCCCCGTACTCAGGAGAAGCAGCAGAATGTATTTTGGGGTGCAATTCCACATATAACCATGGCATGTGTGAGCAATGAATCATTTAGTGACAACTTTGTGCAAAAAAAAAAACAGTTTGTCATATTCCCGCAACTTGTGTCATAATATAAAATATTCCATAGACTCGACATGCCTCTCAGCAAATAGCTTAGGGTGTCTACTTTCCAAAATGGGGTCATTTGGGGGGTTTTGTGCTATTTTGGCATTTTATGGCCTTCGAAACTGTGATAGGTAGTGAGGAGTGAAATCAAAAATTTGCGCCCTTAGAAATGCTGAAGGCGGTGCTTGGTTTTCAGGGTCTCGTACGTGGCTAGGCTCCCAAAAAGTCCCAAACATGTGGTATCCCTGTACTCAGAAGAAGCAGCAAAATGTATTTTGTGGTGCAATTCCACATATAATCATGGCATGTGTGAGCAATATATCATTTAGTGACAGCTTTTGTCATTATTCAATCACTTGGGACAAAAAAAAATATTCAATGGACTCAACATGCCTCTCAGCAGTTTTCTTGGGGTGTCTACTTTCCAAAATGGGGTCATTTGGGGGGGGTTGTACTTCCCTGCCATTTTAGCACCTCAAGAAATGAGATAGGCAGTCATAAAATAAAAGCTGTGTAAATTCCAGAAAATGTACCCTAGTTTGTAGACGCTATAACTTTTGCGAAAACCAATAAATATACGCTTATTGCGATTTTTTTTTACTGAAGACATGTGACTGAATACATTTTGGCCTAAATGTTTGACTTAAATTTAGTTTATTCGATATTTTTTACTTTTTGTTATAAGAAAAATCTTTTTTTTTCAAAATATACGGTCTTTTTCCGTTTATATCGCAAAAAATAAAAATCGAAGAGGCAATTAAATACCATCAAAAGAAAGCTCTATTTGTGGGAAGAAAAGGACGCAAATTTTGTTTGTTAAAGCAGCGCAGTGCCAAATTGTAAAAACACCTCTGGGCATTAACCTCTTGACCACCGCCCCATGTCAAAAAGACGTCCTCTTTTTAAAGTTGAATATCTCGATAACGGCAGCAGCTGCTGCCACAACCGAGATATTCATCTTTTCAGGGGGCGGTGGTGTACACGATAACGGCGGTCTCCGTGGCGGATTCGCCGCGAGATCGCCGTTATCGGTGGCGGGAGAGGGGCCCCCTCCCGCCGCTCTCCCGCGCCCTCCGCCGCTTACCGGAGCCGTCGGTAGCGGCGGAGGGGATCGGATGTGTCCGGCAGCTGAGCGGGGACGGGACTGAAGGAGAAATCTCCTTCACCCGTCCTCATAGCTCTGCTGGGCGGAAGTGACGTCAAAACGTCAGTCCCGCCCAGCCTCTTAAAGAAACATTTTTTTTTTTGTCATTTGAAAAAATGACCTTTTTTTTTATTTTTTTTTATTTTTTGCATTTAAGTCTAATTATGAGATCTGAGGTCTTTTTGACCCCCAGATCTCATATATAAGAGGACCTGTCATGCTTTTTTCTATTACAAGGGATGTTTACATTCCTTGTAATAGGAATAAAAGTGATCAATTTTTTTTTTTTCAGTGTAAAAAATGATAAAACTAAATAAAAATAAATAAGAAAACCCAAAAAAAAATTTTTAAAGCGCCCCGTCCCGACGAGCTCGCGCGCAGAAGCAAACGCATACGCGAGTAGCGCCCGCATATGAAAACGGTATTCAAACCACACAAGTGAGGTATCGCCGCGATCATTAGAGTGAGAGCAATAATTCTAGCCCTAGACCTACTCTGCAACTCAAAAAATGCAACCTGTAGAATTTTTTAAACGTCGCCTATCGAGATTTTTAAGGGTAAAAGTTTGACGCCATGCCACGAGCGGGCGCAATTTTTAAGCGTGACATGTTGGGTATCATTTTACTCGGCGTAACATTATCTTTCACAATATATAAAAAAATTGGGCAAAATGTATTGTTGTCTTATTTTTTAATTCAAAAAAGTGATTTTTATCCAAAAAAAGTGCGCTTGTAAGACCGCTGCGCAAATACGGTGTGACAAAAAGTATTGCAATGACTGCCATTTTATTCCCTAGGATGTCTGCTAAAAAAAAATATATAATGTTTGGGGGTTCTGATTAATTTTCTAGCAAAAAAATTGTGATTTTCACATGAAGGAGAGAAGTGCCAGAATTAACCCGGTGGGCAAGTGGTTAAGCTACATATTGGTCCGGGGCTTAAGTGGTTAAGGAACTCAGTCAAGTAATTGCCAGACCGTTGTTCCTAATTTTTAAAAACAGTCTACTGACTGGAATGTTACCAGATGATTGGAGAAAAGCCAATGTATGACCAATATTTAAAAAAGGATCAAGATATATCCCTGGGAACTACAGACCAGTTAGCCTAACGTCAATGGTTTGCAAGCTCTTGGAGGGGGTAATAAGGAACTATATACAAGAGTTTAGTGATGAAAACAGTATCATTAGCAGAAATCAGCATGGATTCATGAAAAATCATTCTTGCCAAACCAATCTATTAACCTTCTATGAAGAAGTGAGCTGCCATCTAGATAAAGGAAGGCCTGTAGACGTGGTGTATCTGGTTTTTACAAAGGCATTCAATTCGTTTCCTATAAACGTTTGCTGTACAAACTAAGGTCTGTCGGCATGGAACAAAAGGTGAGTACCTGGATTGAAAACTGGCTACAGGGGCGAGTTCAGAGGGTAGTGATAAATGGTGAGTACTCGGAATGGTCCAGTGTGGAGAGTGGGGTCCCCCAGGGTTCTGTCCTGGGACCAATCCTAGTTAACTTATTCATAAATGATCTGGAGGATGGGATAAAAAGCTCAATCTCAGTATTTGTGGACGATACTAAACTAAGCAGGGCAATAGCTTCTCCACAGGATGTGGAAACCTTGCAAGAAGAGCCGAACAAATTAATGGGTTGGGCAACTACATGGCAAATGAGGTTTAATGTAGAAAAATGTAAATTAATGCATTTGGGTGGCAAAAACACACATGCAATCTACTCACTAGGGGGAGAACCTAATGGGAATCTAGGATGGAAAA
This sequence comes from Rana temporaria, assembly GCF_905171775.1. Lineage (NCBI taxonomy): Eukaryota > Metazoa > Chordata > Amphibia > Anura > Ranidae > Rana > Rana temporaria. The sequence continues at coordinate 215,195,433 of NC_053492.1, forward strand.
GGACCTGGGTGTCCTAGTAGATGACAGGCTTAGCAATGGCATGCAATGCCAAGCTGCTGCAAGCAAAGTCAATAGAATATTGGCATGCATTAAAAAGGGAATTAACTCCAGAGATAGAAACGATAATTCTTTCAATCTACAAGACTCTGGTCCGGCCGTACGGGGAGTATGCCATCCAGTTCTGGGCTCCAGTCCTCAGGAAGGATGTGCTGGAACTAAAGAGAGTCCAGAGAAGGGCAACAAAGCTAATAAAGGGACTGGAGGCTCTTAGTTATGAGGAAAGATTACAAGCTTTGAACTTATTATCTCTAGAGAAGAGACTCTTTAGAGGGTATTTGATTTTAATGTACAAATACCATACTGGTGACCTCACAATAGGGATAAAACTTTTCTGCGATAGGGCATTTAAAAAGACTTGCGGCCAGTCACTAAAATTTAAAGTAAAGCGGTTTGACCTTAAACTGCTTAGAGGTTTCTTTACTGAAAAATAGTAGATAAGCCCCTAAATGTCCACAACATACAGGGATATACAATGTAATACTGACATAAAAGCGCACACACACACACACAAGTTGGACATGATGGACTTTTTTCAACCTTACCAACTATGTAACTATTTATAGGGTGCCATGCAATGAGCCGAAGTCTCAATGGCTTAGGGGCCAGATAGTTTTAAGGTCAAGGTATTCGAAGGAAATAGACTGGATGTTAGTCAGGCATTGTATGTGTAAGATGGGGGTGCTGAAAATCTGGTCATTAAAATCCCTGCAGGGTGTTCAACCAGGGGGGAGAAAGCGCTTCCGGGATCTAGAGAGGAGTAAAGGATGAGGAGAGTGCCAATATATATATATATATATATATATATATATATATATACAGTATATATATATATATATATACACACACTTAAACTTCTCTTTATCTTATATGATTACACATTGCAGGGAGTGGCACTGGCAGAAAGGCGGCACCCCCTTTTCTAACCTGCCCACTCAATAGTTCCTCCTGGGAGCAGTTGACTGATGGATGTGCAGAGACAGTATCCATACGCATAAGATGGTTGTCTGATCCAGCTATTGCGACCACCTTCTGTAAGTAGTTGCATCTGATGTGATTTAGAGACATCCAGGGTAAAGTGTAAACAAACCAAAGTATCTGTATACTTACATAGACTTAATTATGTACAACAAGCATTCATTTGTGTATCTCTAGGGAAAAAACAGGTGCATTCACTACAACAATGACTGTGTGTGCTGCCAACTCTGGCTGTAGACATGCAGGTAACCTGTTCTGCAAGCTGGTTCAGCCCGAAAAGTGGTTATTGGCAAACTAACAATATTCTTTCATCTACATAGCACCATGATTTAATACTTTGTATTTAAATGCGGTAGATACAATTATCCAAACAATAATGACGTTAATATAAATATCACCCGGCTATGTTAGTTTAACCTTAGAGTATATAACTGGGCAGGACCAGGTGCAGCAAAGGCAGCACACATCTCGGGCCAGATCCACAAAAGGGATAAGCAGGCGTATCTGCTGATACGCTGTCGTATCCCTGTTTCTATCTATGCGGCTGATTCATAGAATCAGTTACGCATAGATATCCCTAAGATCCGACATGTGTAATGGACTTACACTGTCGGATATTAGGATGCAGTACCGCGGCCGCCGCTGGGGGCATTTCTCGTCGAAATCCAGCGTCGGGTATGCAAATTAGCACTTACGGAGATCCACAAAGCTTTTTCCCTTTGTTATTTCTCCGTAAGTGTTAGTTTGCCGTCGCAAAATTAGGGCTGCTTTTACAAAGTGTAAACTTAGTACACCATGTAAAAGTATACCCTTCTTTCCCGCGTCGCTGTCAAATTTTTTTTGTAAATTTTTTTTTCCCGCCGCATCTCTTTTTTACCCGTCGCGATTCACAAAACTCGGCGCAACGTAACTTAACGCAAAGCACGTCGGGAAAATAGTGTCGGGAGCATGCGCAGTACGTCCGGCGCGGGAGCGCGCCTAATTTAAATGGGACTCGCCCCATTAGATTGGGCACGCCTTGCGCTAGACAGATTTAAGTTACACCGCTGCAAATTTCTAGGTAAGTGCTTTGTGGATCGGGCACTTAGGTAGAAATTTTGCGGCGGTGTAACTTAAATCGGAACATTTAAGTTGCGCCCGCTGGTTGTGGATCTGGCCCCTCATATACAGTAGTGGCATGCAGTACACCTGTGATAGTTATTATAGTTAAAATTCTGCTTACTGAGTTTGGTGTTCCAGATTTCCTTCTCACAAGATGAATTACAAAATGTAGGTCTTCTTAATGGCAAAACACAATCAACTAAGAAAGCATAAAAGCATTGGCAAAACTTTATCAAATGCACTGCAATCCAGCAAGCTGATGATAATGATTTCCCCAGAGAAGAGAAAAACATAGTTTTCTAAAGCTGGTCAGTAGTGTTGGGTGAACGGTTTGGATCAAGCATAAGTTCGGCCTGAACATTGTAAAGTATCAGTGTAGTGTGAATTTAGTGATAGTGCAGCGTGACCTTCCTTTTTTACTTTAGGCCGCGTACTCGCGACCAAACATGTCTGCTGAAACTGGTCCGCGGACCAGTTTCAGCAGACATGTTTGGCCGTGTGTAGGCCCGAGCGGACCATTTTCGGGCGGATCGGACAGGTTTCCAGCGGACAACTGTTTCCTGGACTTGCTTTAAAACAGTCCGCTGGAAACCTGTCCGCCCGGACATGTACGGTCGTCTGTACAGACCTACCGTACATGTCCTGCCGCCCGCCATCCCTCGCATGCGTCGAATGACTTCGATGCATGCGTGGAAGCATTTTAAAGGCAGGCCGCCCACGTCGCCGCGTCATTGTCGCGGCGACACCGCGTCATCGACGCGGCGACACCGCGGACACGCCCTGCGTATTGTTTACGCGCGGACCTCTGTTCGATGGTGTGTACGGCCATCGAACAGAAGTCCCCGGGCAGTCCCCGGGCAGACATGTCCGATGAAAACGGTCCGCGGACCGGTTTCATCGGACATGTCTGCTCGTGAGTACTCGGCCTTAGTGTCATGGCAGGTTTCCAGCAGTACATTGAAGTGTGTTAGTGTAGAGTGTCAGGGCACTTTTACTGCAGTATATTGAAGTGTGTCAGTGTAAAGTGTCAGGGCACTTTTACTGCGGTATATTTAAGTGCGTTAGTGCACTTTTACTGCAGTATATTGAAGTCCGTCAGTGCACTTTTACTGCAATATATTGAAGTGCATTAGTGCACTTTTACTGCAGTATATTGAAGTGTGTCTGAGCACTTTTACTACCGTATATTGAAGTACATCAGTGCACTTTTACTGCAGTATATTGAAGTCCAACAAGGCACTTTTACTGCAGTATATTGAAGTGCGTCAGGGCACTTTTACTGCAGTATATTGAAGTGTGTCAGTGCACTTTTAATGCAGTATATTGAAGTGTGTCAGTGCACTTTTAATGCAGTATATTGAAGTGCGTCAGAACACTTTTACTGCAGTACACCGAAGTGCATCAGTATATTGTAGTGTGTGAGTGGAGTGTGCCTGTGTAGTGAGTCCTCAAGTTAAAGGGCACCAAACACTGCTTTCCATTGATTAAAGTGCATCCAATACACATTTCCTCGTCTCTAATATGCCGCGTACAGACGGTCGTTTTTTGTGATGTAAAAAAACGACGTTTTAAATCATGAAATAAAACGACGTTTTTGAAACTTCATTTTCAAAAACGATGTTGCCTACACACCATCGTTTTTTTTCAAAATGCTCTAGCAAAGCGTGGTTACGTTCAGCACTCTTTTCCATTGAAGCTAGCTTCATAACTTGCTTTTGAGCATGCGCGGGTTTAAAAACGTAGTTTTAAACGTCGTTTTGCCCACACACTATCATTTTAATTGACACAAAAAACGACGTTTTGAAAAACGACACAAAAAATTCAAGCATGTTCAAATTTTTTTTTTGTTGTTTTTCAGAAGACATAAAACGACGTTTCCCCCACACACGGTCATTTTAAATGACGTTTTCAAAAACAACGTTTTTTTTTCATCACAAAAAACGACCGTCTGTACGTGGCATTAGACATGTGCACACTGAAATATTTTATTTCGGATTTTTGTTTTCGTCTGAAAAATAAATATATTTAGTTACTCCCGAAATTTGTTTTTATTTATTTTGTTTTGTTATAAAATGCATTCGTCCAAAAATCCGAATTAACCACTTGCTTACTGGGCACATACACCCCTTTCCTGCCCAGGTGAAATTTCAGCTTTCGGCACTGTCACGCTTTGAATGACAATTGCGCGGTCGTGCGACGTGGCTCCCAAACAAAATTGACGTCCTTTTTTTCCCCACAAATGAAGCTTTCTTTTGGTGGTATTTGATCACCTGTGCGTTTTTTTTTTTTTGCGCTATAAACAAAAAAAGAGCGACAATTTTGAAAAAAACACAATGGTCCAGATTCACGTAGGGCGGCGTAACTATGTGCGGGCGTAGCGTATCTCAGATACACTACGCCGCCGTAACTTAGTGAGGCAGGTCCCATGGGCCAGATCCACAAATATCGGGCGTAACTTAACTTTTCCCATTTAAGTTACACTGCCGCAAATTGTTCAAGTTAGTGCCCGATCCACAAAGCACTTACCTTGAAATTTGCGGCGGTGTAACCTAAATGTGTCAGGCGCAAGGCGTGCCGAATCTAATGGGGCGAGTCCCATTTAAATTAGGCGCGCTCCCGCGCTGGACGTACTGCGCATGCTCTGTCGGGTAACTTACCCGACGTGCATTGCGCTAACAGACGTCGCTCCAAACGTCATTTGCTTAGACGGTAACGTAAATGGCGTCCAGCGCCATTCATGCACGTCTTACGCAAACGGCGTCGAGTTTGAATTTTCGACGCGGGAACGACGGCCATACTTAATAGGGCTTAGTCAAATAGGACTCAGCCCTATTTTTACACGGCGTAACTCGACGTAAACAACGTAGATTTAGAGCGACGGGCCCGTCGGAGCGTTCGTGGATCGCCGTAAGTGTTCATTTGCATATTCTACGCCGGCCGCAATGGCCTCGCCACCTAGTGGCCGGCCTAGAATTGCATCCTTAAGATCCGACAGTGTAATTCAATTACACATGTCGGATCTTCTTGGAAACTGATTCTGTGGATCAGTTCCAAAGATAGAAACAGGGATACGACGGCGTATCAGTAGATACGCCGTCGTATCTCTTTTGAGGATATGGCCCCATATTCTCAAAGAACTTGCGCCCAAAGTTACGGCGGCGTAGTGTAACTGTGCCGGCGTAAGCCGGCGTAATTCAAAGTAGGCTAGTGTGGGTGTGTTTTATGCTAATGAATCGTGACCCGACGTGATTGACGTTTTTAACGAATGGCGCATGCGCCGTCCGTGAACGTATACCAGTGCGCATGCTCAAAATTACGCCGCAAATAGTCAATGCTTTCGACGTGAATGTAACTTAAGTCCAGCCCCAATTAACGGACGACTTACGCAAACGACGTAAAATACGACGCTGTTCGTACGTTTCCGATGGCCATACCTAACATGACTTACCCCTGCTTTATGAGGGGTAACTTTACGCCGGCGTATGTCTTACGTAAACGATGCATCTTGCTACGCCGGGCGCACGTACGTTTGTGAATCGGCATTTCTAGCTAATTTACATATTCGAAGCGGAAATCTACAGGAGCGCCACCTAGCGGTCAGCGTAAATCTAAGCAACTAAGATACGACGGCGTAAGAGACTTATGCCGCTCGTATCTTAGCCGAATTTATGCGTAACTGATTCTAAGAATCAGCCGCATAGATACGACGGCTCTCATTCGGACTTACGACGGCGTACATGGCGATACGCCGTCGTAAGTTCTTTGAGAATCTGGGCCACTATTTTTTTGTTTTTGCTATTATAAATATCCCATTTAAAAAATATATATATATTTTTTTCAGTTTAGTCCGATATGTATTCTTCTACATATTTTTGGTGAAAAAAAAATAAGCGTATAGGTGTCATGGTCTTACCTCTCTCCTGTCTCCTTCGTTTGACATGTGCTGGCGGCCATCTTGGTTTCTAGGTCTCTTGTAGCCTCCCACCCTGCGGCTCCTCCTTCCCACTGGGAGGAGCTGGATGCCTGGCTCATATATATAGGAGGTCTGTGGCTTCAGTTCCTTGCTTGGTCCTCCTGTGTTCACATGCTTCTAAGACTGCTGCTGCTTCTGGTTCTGATCCTGGCTTCGTCTGACTTCCCTGCTGGTTCCTGATCCTGGCTTCGTCTGACTTCCCTGCTGGTTCCTGATCCTGGCTTCGTCTGACTTCCCTGCTGGTTCCTGATCCTGGCTTCGTCTGACTACCCTTCTGGTTCCTGACCTCTGGCTTCGCAAGACTTTGCTCGGTTTCACCATCCGTTTGGACTTTTGCTTTACAGCTTGATTTTCAATAAAGCCTTCTTATTTTCACTTATCTCTTGTTGTACGTCTGGTTCATGGTTCCGTAACATTAGGACCAAGCCATGAATTTTGACGGTACAGGGCCATCCTCGCTACCCACGCTGGTTGCCAGACTTGATCAGCAGGATTACCTGTTGGGTCAGTTCGCCGTGGCGTTGCAAACCCTGCTTGAACGCACGGTTCATTTCGCTCCCGTTGCCGATGGGTCGGTTGTCGCTCCTGGGCCCACTCCTACTGCCGCTCCGGTTGTTGCGCCAGAGTCTACCCCGACACCTGTTGTTGCGCCTGCGGTGTTTCGGGGTATGACCGGTTCTGCCCCCCTTCCACAGCGATTTGGGGGAGAGCCAACTCAGTGCCGAGGTTTCCTTAACCAAGTGGGCATTTATTTCGAGTTGCTGCCACATGCCTTTCTCACTGAGAGATCAAAGGTGGGCTTCTTGATCTCGCTGTTCTCGGACAAGGCCTTGGCCTGGGCCAGCCCTTTATGGGAGAACAACAATCCGGTGGTTGCCGGGTTTTCCGGTTTTGTTGCTTCTCTTCGGAAGGTATTCGATGTGCCGGCTCGCGCCGCCTCTGCTGCGAGGCACCTTATGTCCGTCAGACAGGGTTCACGATCCGTAGCCGAATACGCCATTGAGTTTCGTACCCTGGCAGCAGAGGTGGGCTGGAATAATGAGGCTCTGGTCGCTGCTTTCTCTCATGGTCTCTCGGATGCCTTGAAGGATGAGGTTGCAGCTAAGGACCTACCAGTGGAGCTCGAGGCTCTTATTTCTTTCCTGATTTTGATTGACACCAGACTCAGGGAGAGACCTTCCTTTAAGGAGAGCCTGCGGAGGCCTCCTAACAGTTTGGCGCCTACGTTTGCTGTCCCACCCGTGCCTCCCTCTCCTCCCACGCCTCCTGGGGTTGACTTGTCTGGGGGTGAACCCATGCAGCTGGGGTTTGCTCGCCTGTCCGAGGGGGAGAGGGTACTCCGGAGACGCGAGGGCCGATGCATGTACTGTGGTCTCGGTGGGCATTTTCAGTTGGCATGTCCGAACCGTCCGGGAAACGCTCGCACCTGAGATCCTGTCGGGGGCAGATCTTGGGTGGAGTCTCCTCGTCCCCGGTTTCCCGTGTTGATAAACCACTGATCACTGTTGTCCTCTCCTGGATCGGGGGCTCGGTGACGACCCAGGCGTTGGTGGACTCTGGTGCTGGTGGTTTTTTCATTGATAGTGCGTTCGCTGCCGCCAATTCCATTCCTCTGCAGGCTCGAGGTTCCCCGCTGGCTCTAGAGGCGATAGACGGCAGACCCCTCCAGCCGTCACACGTGACTCATGAGACCCTTCCAGTGGGGATAGCCATTGGTGCCGTTCACAGAGAGTCGGTCTGCTTCCAGGTTATTTCGTCTCCACACTACTCGGTGGTCTTGGGGTACCCCTGGCTCCAGAAGCATAATCCGACTTTCGACTGGAGATCGGCCGAGATCCTCTCATGGTCACCACAGTGTGGGGCTAGTTGCATCCATGGGACTGTCAAGTTGCTGTGTACTTCCTCGGACTCTCTGTTGCCTCCTGAATACGAGGAGTACCGGGATGTATTCGATAAGGTGCGCGCAGTTGCCCTACCTCCGCACCGCCCATACGATTGTGCCATAGAGTTACAACCTGGTGCCGTTCCTCCTCGCGGCAGGGTCTATCCACTGTCGGTTGCGGAGAATGAGGCCATGGAGGAGTACGTGATGGAGGCGCTGTCCCGTGGTCACATTCGCAAATCCTCGTCCCCGGCAGGGGCTGGATTTTTCTTTGAGAAAAAGAAGGGCGGTGAGTTGAGGCCTTGCATCGATTACAGGGGCCTTAATCGCATCACGATCAAGAACGCTTACCCGATACCCTTGATTTCCGAGCTGTTCGATCGCCTTAAGGGGGCCACGGTCTTTACCAAACTCGACCTGAGGGCGGCATATAACCTGGTAAGGATCAAGGCGGGCGATGAGTGGAAGACCGCGTTTAACACCAGGACTGGGCATTATGAATCCTTGGTTATGCCCTTTGGGTTGTGCAATGCGCCCGCAGTCTTTCAGGAATTCATCAACGATGTTTTCCGTGACCTGTTGCAGCAGTGCGTGGTGGTCTATTTGGATGACATCTTGGTATACTCTGAATCCATGGAGGCCCACATTCTGGATGTCAAGCGAGTGTTGCAACGGTTACGAGAGAACAAGCTGTTCGGTAAGCTTGAGAAATGCGAATTTCACCGATCCCAGGTAACCTTCTTAGGTTACATCATTTCCGCTGAGGGGTTCTCCATGGACCCTGAGAAGGTTTCGGCTGTCTTACAGTGGCCTCAGCCCAGTGGTCTTCGTTCCTTGCAGCGCTTTTTGGGCTTCGCCAATTATTATCGGAAGTTCATCAGGGACTTCTCCATGCTGGCCAAGCCTCTCACGGATCTGACCAGGAAGGGCAGTAATTCCCAGGTCTGGCCGCTCGAGGCCATCCGGGCCTTTGAGGCCCTAAAATCCGCCTTTGTGTCGGCTCCGATTCTGTCTCATCCCAACCCTGGGTTGCCCTTTGTCCTCGAGGTGGACGCGTCTGAGACGGGAGTAGGCGCCCTTCTGTCTCAGCGTAGAACACCAGAGGGTCCGCTGCTTCCTTGTGGGTTTTACTCCCGGAAACTGTCACCCGCGGAGTGCAACTATCAGATTGGTGACAGGGAGTTATTGGCCATAGTGCAGGCTCTCAAAGAGTGGAGGCACTTGCTCGAGGGCTCGGTGGTTCCGGTTCTCATCCTGACGGACCACAAGAATCTGACCTACCTTTCTGAGGCCAAGAGATTGACACCACGTCAGGCCAGATGGGCTCTGTTCTTGTCACGTTTTAATTACGTGGTCTCCTATCTACCTGGTTCCAAGAACATCAGGGCGGATGCCTTATCACGGCAGTACTCCGAGCTGTCCAGGGAGGAATCTATACCGACTTCGGTCATACCTCCGAATCAGATCCTGGCCGCCATTTGCACCAGCCTGACCTCTCCCCTTGGTGAGCAGATTTTGGCGGCTCAGTCTGGTGCTCCCTCTGGGAGACCCAACGGCAGATGTTTTGTGCCTGAGGAGTTGCGCACTCGGTTGTTGCGAACCTACCATAACTCCAAGACCGCGGGGCATCCTGGTAAGAATCAGCTGTCCTGGGCTGTTTCACGTCTGTTCTGGTGGCCTTCCCTACGTTCCGACATCTCCGCATATGTAGCGGCATGCTCCGTTTGTGCCCAAAGTAAGTCCCCTCGGCACCTTCCGTTGGGTCTGCTGCAACCCATAGCCACCGGGGAGCGCCCATGGTCACACCTGGGGATGGATTTCATTGTGGACCTCCCTGCATCCCGAGGCCATACGGTCATTCTCATGATTGTGGATCGATTTTCCAAAATGTGCCACTGTGTTCCTCTCAAGAAGTTACCCTCTGCACAAGAGTTGGCCACGATTTTTGCCCGGGAGGTCTTCCGGTTGCACGGTTTGCCCAAGGAGATAGTGTCGGATCGGGGGAGTCAGTTTGTGTCCAGGTTCTGGCGCGCCTTTTGCTCCCAGTTGGGGATTCATCTCTCCTTCTCCTCGGCCTACCACCCTCAGTCCAATGGGGCCGCAGAACGATCCAATCAGGCCTTGGAGCAATTCCTTCGTTGCTATGTCTCCGATCACCAGGACAATTGGGTTGACCTCCTGCCTTGGGCTGAGTTTGCCAGGAACACGGCTGTGAACTCTTCCTCTGGGACGTCTCCCTTCATGGCCAATTATGGGTTCCAACCTGCCGTGTTACCGGAGGCATTCTCTCCCCAGGATATTCCGGCTGTGGAGGATCACCTTTCCGTCCTACGCGCCTCTTGGGTACAGATCCAGAAGTCCCTTGAGGTCTCTGCGCAGCGCCAGAAACTCCAGGCTGATCGCAGACGAGCGCCTGCTCCTTCCTACCAGGTCGGAGACCGTGTATGGTTGTCCACTCGCAACCTCAACCTTCGAGTGCCCACTCCCAAGCTGGCCCCTCGCTTTGTTGGTCCCTTCCGAGTGCTTCGCAGGGTAAACCCGGTAGCCTATGCCCTTGCGCTTCCTCCTGGCATGCGGATCTCCAACGTGTTTCATGTCTCCCTGTTGAAGCCACTGGTGTGCAATCGCTTCACTTCCTCGGTTCCTCGGCCTCGTCCGGTCCAAGTGGGCAATCATGAGGAGTATGAGGTGAGCAATATCCTGGACTCACGCCTGGTCCGCGGGCGGGTGCAGTTTTTGGTCCACTGGCGTGGTTATGGTCCAGAGGAGCGTTCCTGGGTTCCCTCCGCAGATGTCCATGCTCCTGCCTTGCTCCGAGCCTTCCACGCACGCTTCCCTCAGAAACCGTTTTTTGCACCGCGGAGGAGGGGCCCTTGAGGGGGAGGTACTGTCATGGTCTTACCTCTCTCCTGTCTCCTTCGTTTGACATGTGCTGGCGGCCATCTTGGTTTCTAGGTCTCTTGTAGCCTCCCACCCTGCGGCTCCTCCTTCCCACTGGGAGGAGCTGGATGCCTGGCTCATATATATAGGAGGTCTGTGGCTTCAGTTCCTTGCTTGGTCCTCCTGTGTTCACATGCTTCTAAGACTGCTGCTGCTGCTTCTGGTTCTGATCCTGGCTTCGTCTGACTTCCCTGCTGGTTCCTGATCCTGGCTTCGTCTGACTTCCCTGCTGGTTCCTGATCCTGGCTTCGTCTGACTTCCCTGCTGGTTCCTGATCCTGGCTTCGTCTGACTACCCTTCTGGTTCCTGACCTCTGGCTTCGCAAGACTTTGCTCGGTTTCACCATCCGTTTGGACTTTTGCTTTACAGCTTGATTTTCAATAAAGCCTTCTTATTTTCACTTATCTCTTGTTGTACGTCTGGTTCATGGTTCCGTAACAATAGGGCCAGATTCACTCTCAGAGTATCTCTCAGAGTATTTTTGCTACTGATTCATAGAATCAGTTACGCATAGATAGCCCTAAGATCCGACAGGTGTAATTGTTTTACACTGTCGGATCTTAGGATGCAGTACCGCGGCCGCCGCTGGGGGGAGTTCGCGTCGTATTCCAGCGTCGGGTATGCAAATTAGCAGTTACGGCGATCCACGACGGATTTTTGCGTTCGGTACGTCGTCGCTAGTATAGTTTCCCGTCGCAATTTTAGGGGTCGTTTGACCTGCCCTAACTTTGGACAGCACACGTATGTGCTGTTTAAAGTATGGCCGTCGTTCCCGCGTCAAAATTTAAATATTTTTTTGTCTTGCGTAAAACGTCCGGGAATACGAAAGTACACTACGCACGTCGCACGTCGTCGCCGTTCGAAAAAATTACGTCACTTCGCGCAAAGCACGGCGGGAATTTCGAAACGGAGCATGCGCACTAGGTCCGGCGCGGGAGCACGCCTAATTTAAATGGCACACGCCCATTTGAATTACACGGGCTTACGCCGGAGGCCGCCAGCGTAGGTTTTCATTGCAAGTGCTTTGTGAATCAGGCACTTGCGATGAAAACTTGCGGCGGTGTAACGTATCTACGATACGTTACGCCTCCGCACTTCTACGTGAATCTGGCCCATAGTGATTGGTTTGCGCAAACGTTATAACACCTACAAAATAGGGGATAGAATTATTACTTTTTTTTATTATTTTTTATTTTTTTACTAGTAATGGCGGCGATCTGCGATTTTTGTCACGACTGCGATATTACGGCGGACACATCGGACACTTTTGACACATTTTTGGGACCATTCACATTTATACAGCGAACAGTGCTATAAAAATGCACTGGTTACTGTATGAATGTGACTGGCAGGGAAGGGGTTAACACTAGGGAGCATCAAGGGATTAAATATGTACCCTGGGAGTGATTCTTACTGTGGGGGAGGGGCACTGACTGGGGGAGGTGACCGATGGTTGTCCCTATGTACAAGGGACACACCATTGGTCTCCTGTCCCTGACAGGACATGGAGCTCTGTGTTTACACACAGAGCTCCACATCCTTGGCTCTGTGACTGCCGATCGCATCGTGGCGGACATTGCGGCCGCCAGGCACGCGCATCGGCACCTGAGTGACGCGCGGCCAGAGGCCGTATATAGACAGCCTCCCAGTAGATCAGAGCCACCTTGCGGCCGTATATAGTCGGCCGCAGGGTGGGAAGTGGTTAATTAAGGTTGAATCTGTCAATTGAAGGCTTATGGTGTCTGTCGAAGGTTCTAAGAAGATTTGACGGAGCAGCTAAACTGTACGTTGCCGCAATCATACATTTCTGGTCGAATGTTCCGCCTACAAGCTATAGAAGAATTCTAATGTTGTATGACACTAGTAATAATTACATTTATGAATTATTATTACTAGTCAACTAACATTCAAGTTCTTCTATAGCCTATGGGCAGAGCATTTGACCGATAATGTATGATTTTGGCGTCGTACAGTTTAGCTGCTTGTCAAATCTTCTTAGAACTTTCCACAGACACCATAACCCTTCAATGACAGATTAGACGTTTGTATGTTTTTCTCTGCTTTGTCGAATCTTCATCGTTCATGTCAAATGGTCTACCCCAACACTGTCTCTATAATGTTAAATCTTTCCTCTCTATGTAGAATAATCCTGGAATAATAGAGTTAAGGTTAGGCACATTCAACCGCAGGTTCGATAGACACAGATTGCTATTGTCAGCGTCATGTCGAAATCTCCTATCTATTTTGAACTGTTGTAGCAACGAAAACGAAAATAAAGCATTTTTTTATGTCGGAACTTTCGGATTTCAGATTCTGCGCGTTCGTTTTCGTTTGTTAAAACGATAACGAAAATACCAGAAATTCGGACGAAAATGCATACGGACGAAAACTATTACATTTGGGTAATAAGTCCCCCATTATATCTGGGAAGACTGTATGGGCTGCCTAGCTTTGTGGGCATTGATTGAAGATTTTTTTTTAGTATAGGTTTCATGGGCACAATTAACACAATTAACACCCAAGGACCAATTTTTCCGCACCTGTTTGACTGAAGCATAACAGCAAGGTCAATTATTGCTTTCATAAAGAGTACCTCTATAGGGTTACGATGTGAAAGCACCACCACAACCACCCAAAGCTCAATTTTTCCACACCTGTTACTTCTGGTCTGTGAAACAGACACCAGAATTTATCACACAAATCTCTAATCTTGTTCCGAGTACACTAAATTATGGCCTCAACATACAGACTGGCTTCCCAAAATACAAAATAAATAAAGCTTGCAGGGAAAATTTATTTTGTTTGGCTTTATAAATGTAATTTATGCTGCAGCAGATTCTATACATGGTACAAATGCGCCACTTTACAGGCAGAATACCCCCCCCCCCCTCGGCACTATATTTAAATGAATTTTACATTTTTATCATTTCACTTTTAGCATCGGTAAATCACTGCTCATTTACAGTTATCTTTTTTGCAAATGAGCACTTTAGATTTTTCAGTTTGGGTCTCATAGACTTCAATGGGGTTCATTGGTTGGCTTAAAACTTTTGTGATGTTCGAAAGTTCTGGGGGGTGTTCGGCCAAAATCTTCTGGTCAGATTGATCTTTTTCAGAATCTGGGGAACTCATATTTGTTTATTGCTTTATGCAAACCAAGGCTAGAAACAATCCTGCCATTGACTGTTTTGTGTTAATAGCACATCCTAAGAGAACCCTGGATTCCACATAAAAAGACAAGAGAAGCCTTACACAAGGTTTGGTAAGGACTTTGTCATTAGGAGACACCAACTAGTGCTTCCAACATTTTGACCCCCCCACCACCTCCACTACCAAAACTAACACCAAATGGCCTGATCAATAAAGGCATTTATTGGCAGTCTATGTTAAAAGCTATTATCCTCTGATTTTCACATTTCATCCAGATGATGAGTAAGAGCAAGGTTTTATGTGAAGGATATATGGGGCAGCGGGTTGTTGGAGTTGTTTGAAGGAGGTAGTAAGCATGGGGTTTCTGTGCTGTGAGAAAAAGTAATGAGGGTGTTAACTATGCATGTGCCCATTGGCATGCCTTGGGCGATCTGCCCTAAGTACCACACTTTAAGGGATGCTGCTGCATCTGATTTATATTTTGTAAGCTACCTGAAAGTGTCTCTGCATAGTTCTGACACCTTGATGCAGGATGCAGGATGCAGACAACAAAAGAAAGCATATCAATCTGCTCATTCTGCATTCTGAAGCTTAGATACTGTCACTCTCAGAAGGAAGAGGATGATAGGGGCAATTCTTACAGGTAAGTACAAATGTGGCACAAATTATTTATAGTTGTGACATTAACGAGGCACTGGTTTATTGTTGCTGCCTAATTATTTTCTTTGGGAGACAGTGAGAATAGAAAGGGAGGTTGGAGTGGGGCATTTTTCTTTGAGGACGGTTGAAGAAGAATGTTTGGCTATTTTTTACTATATAATAATCCTGATTTACTACTACATGATTTGAGCATGTTCACTTACATTTTTACCACTTTCATACCACTTTGTAACAAAACCGCATGAAAAACGCATATGCGTTTTTGGTACGTTGCGTTGAACTTATCGCAACAAAAGGTACCAAAAACGCAAAAAATGTACAATAACGCACATGCGATTTTCATGCGGTTTTGCTACAAAGCGGTATGAAAGTGCCTTTTACTGGGAAAAATTTGAAAATTCAGTTTTCAAAGTGAACATGCTCAAATCCTGTAGTAAATCAGGATCATAATATAGTAAAAAAAATAGCCAAACATTTTTCTTCAAGTGTCCTCAAAGAAAAAAAATTGCATTTTTGGTATGTTGCGTTGAATTTATCGCACAGCATGGTGCACTTTTGATGCTTTTGTGTTGCATTTTAACTCCTCCCTTTTACATCACACAGACCTTCCCACAGGCGTGTTGCATTTTTGATGCAGTTTCCATTCATTTCAATGGGGAGGTTTTTCTATCTGACCGAACATGCACTAAACATGCTGCAAGCACAATTTTTTTTTAAACGCAACTGAAGCACAACTGACCAGTGTGAAGAGCTACATAGGTTTTAAAGGGATGCATTTTTCTTCCACTTTTTTTAACTGAAGAACTGAACAAGAGCGGATGAGCTTGAAAGAAGCCTAAGGCTTAAAATAATGCGCCGATTATTCACTTTGCAAAAAGCCAATCATGTGCAAGCAAAAAAAAAACAGGGTTTTCGCTTGCCCATTTTTTGATGATTTAAGTAATCACAGCTTCCGTAAGTAAATAATTCTCCTGCAAAGTGAACATGCGCTACTTTTTAGTAAATCAGAGTAATTGGCTGTTGTCCACATATTGTCACAATTTCTCATTTGTTGTCCACATTTTTTCACAATTGCCCATTTTTATCTATGTTCTGTCACAACTGATAAGCGTCAATATTAAAACGTCGATTTTTTTTTTTTACCGACATGATTAAGTATACAACATTTAGATATTAGATATTGTTTACTAATTCTGTTTCTGCCCATTTTAGCATTCATTTAAAGGGGTTGTAAAGGTTAGTTTTTTATTTTCTAAATCGGTTCCTTTAAGCTAGTGCATTGTTGGTTCACTTACCTTTTCCTTCAATTTCCCTTCTAAATGTTTTTTTCTTTGTCTGAATTTCTCACTTCCTGTTTCTCCTCAGTAAACTTGCCCCCATCATCCAAGAGGTGGTTAGTCAGCCAGAACAGCTTACTGAGGAGGAACAGGAAGTGAGAAATTCAGACAAAGAAAACAAAGAAAAAAAACATTTAGAAGGAAAATCGAAGGAAAAGGTAAGTGAACCAACAATGCACTAGTTTAAAGGAACCTATTTTGAAAATAAAAAACTAACCTTTACAACCCCCTTTGATTTTATGTTTATTACTGAAAACAATTATGATGTATACAGGACCATAAGGGGTGTTAAAAAAAACAATCTGCTCTGGGTGTCAATTATCCACTTGAAGGCCAGGTGTATTCTGACACTTTTTGTTTACATGTAAAGACCAGTATTTAGTTATTTCGAAAGCTATTTAGAACCTGCAAACATTATATATTTTTTTTCGAGAGAGAGAGAATAAAATGGTTGTTACAATTTTTTATGTCACATCCTATTTTGGAAAAAAAATACACTTAATTGAATTTGAATGCAAAAAAACACAATATATAATCTATTTTTTAAACATAATATATAGATGATGTTACATCGAGTAAATAGATACCTAATATGTCCCACTTTAAACTTGCAAACACTCGTGGAATGGCAACAAACTATGATACTTAAAAATCTCCATTGGTGACACTTTAAAAACGTTTGACAGGCTACCAGTTTAGAGTTACAAAGGCGATCCAACACTAGAATTATTGCTCTCGCTATAATTCTCACGACAATACCTCTGTGTGGTTTACATATGCGTGCACAACGTATGTGTGGGTTTGCCTTTGATCACTTTTATTTCTATCACAAGAAATGTAAGCATCCCTTGTGATAGAAATAAAGCATGACAGGTCCTCTTTATGGAGACATCTATGGTCTATAAGACCCAACATCTCTCCTCTACCTTAAAAGTGCAAGATAAAAAAAAAACATTGATCTCATGCCTTCTAAAAAAAAAATGGCAGTGTTTACATATGCCTTAACCTGAAGTAACGAAAATGGTCATCGCTTCTGGTCTCCAAGACCATAGAGGTGATCGGGGACTATCCAGTCTCCGGTCACCTCTGTTGCAAGCCGACGCAACCACTGGGTCTGATGCTGGTCTCCCCACCCAGACAGGAGAGCCGCGAGAGGCACAGGTGGGCGGAGGGGGATGTGGATGCTAATTAGTCACTAGGATTGCTTTTACTTGTTAGAGCATCACCGGTGTCCTCTTGAGAAGTGCCCCTTATCGAGAAATGCCTGGGTGGAACTGCGCATGCGCCATGCATGCGCAGTACGGAACCTCAGAACAGGAGAATTTACAATTAGCTGTTGTCTCGCATTGCCGAGGCACGTTCATGTAGGTGAGGGGCGGGTATTTACATGAAGGGGGAGGATTTTTAAAGGATGGGCAGTGGTGGGGGAGGAATTTTTATCGATGGCCAAACAAATCTGCAAAATAAATCTTTTATCTGCTATTCTTTCTGGATGCTTGCGGGGCGTGTTTAGTTACTTGAAGGGCAACTTTTTTTTATATTAGATAAAGATTTCTTTTGCAGATTTGTTTGACCTTCGATAAAAATTCTGCCCCTACCACTGCCCATCATTTAAAAATTTGCCCCCTTCATGTAACTATCTGCCCCTCACCTACAAGAACGTGCCTCGGCAATGCGAGACAACAGCTGATCGTCACCTCAGCTGTTTTGTGGCTCCGTGCGGTGCATGCGCAGTTCCACACGGGCACTATTCGATAGCCGGGCACTTCTCGACAAAACACAAACTCTAAAAAACCAACATCGGGGTTATGGCTGAAAGCTACATAGTTACATTGTAATCTGGTTGAAAAAAGACACAATTCCATCAAGTTCAACCAACATAGAGCTGTAGCAATAACCCCAGTATAACCACTTGCAGTTATTCACATACATGTACATGATTTGGCGGCAAGTAGATATGTGTAGCTGGGTGCAGCCAATCAACCAATCAGCAATCAATCAGCAGGCTCCTATATAGCAGATCCCAAGTTCATCCACCACCCCCCAGAGGTGCTGCAGTGAGCTGCAGCAGATGAACGTGCAGATTCCCCCTCTCCCCCACAGCAATAACACTGTGCTCTACAGACAGCAGGAGGTTTTGTGTGTGCAGCTGTGGCCGTACCAGTGAGAAATCCTCACTAGCTCTTTTCTCCCCCTTACTCCTGCAATGGTAGATCGGATCATCTACCACAAAGGGCACCAACTGTCAGGAAAGACATTTGCATACATGCAGGTACATAAGCCGCGAACCACTGCCTGTGGCTGAGTGATGGGTGCGCAAGCACATTGGCACCAGGCGGGCTATTTAAACTGCACTAGTCCTCTGTGTCAGTGCAGTTTGGTCTTTTATTCTCCTGAGTATCTGTGCCTCTGTTCCTGTGTTGATTCTCTGATGCCAACCTCATATGTACCTGACTCTGCCTGAACACCACCTGGCTTGCCTTTGGACTGATCTGCCTGCTCCCTTGGGTGATCTGCCTTGCTGTTACCGACCCTGACCTGGTTCCTGACTATCATGGTGCTTGCTGTCTGTATCTTGATCTGCCCAAACATTGTTGACCTGGAAAGTCTGACCTTGCCTTGGCTCTCATACCTGCACTTGCATCAGCTGACCGTGCCTGCCTCCAGCTCTGGTCATTCCGCCTGTGTGCTTCCCTTCTGGCCAGCCATCGCTGAGCACCCTGACACACATTAGCACCTGCCTGCAGAAGACTTTACAGGCACTTGTGCCACTGTGCTCTGATGTTCCTTGTTACCTTACCAGGGCTCCTGAGCCAGAGCTGTAAGAGAGGCCTACCTCTGCTCTTCAAACTCCATCACCATGTACATCACACCGGCTCTTATGCCGCGTACACACGATCGGTCCATCCGATGAGAATGGACCATTTTCATCGGTTAACCGATGAAGCTGACTGATGGTCAGTCGTGCCTACACACTATCGGTTAAAAAAACAATCGTGTCAGAACGCGGTGACGTAAAACACAACGACGTGCTGAAAAAAACGAAGTTCAATGCTTCCAAGCATGCGTCGACTTGATTCTGAGCATGCCTGGATTTTTAACCGATGGCTGTGCCTACTAACGATCGTTTTTTTCCCATCAGTTAGAAATCCATCGGTTAAATTTAAAGCAAGTTGGCTTTTTTTAAACCAATGGTTATATAACCGATGGCGCCCCCACATGATCGGTTTGGACCGATGAAAACGGTCCATCAGACCATTCTCATCGGTTTAACCGATCGTGTGTGGGCACCATTAGTTTCTTTGGGGAAACAAGTAAGTGAATGGGAGACAGATGAACTTAACTTAGGGCCCTTTCACACGTACGGACCGTATGTCCGCATTTTCATCCGTCGATGTTCATCCGCTGACACCCGTAATCACATAGGGACCCATCCATATTCACGTACTACTACGTAAACAACGTAAAATACGACGGCTGTTCCCTGGTCCGTACCTTTGCATGAGTTGCGCCTCATAGATGGGGAATAACTATACGCCGGACGTAAGCCTTACGTAAACCGCGTATATTAATGCGCCGGGCACAAGTACGTTCGTGAATCGGCGTATCTCACTCATTTGCATATTCGAATCGTAAACCAATGGAAGCGCCCCTTGCGGCCAGCGTAAATATGCGCCCACGATACGACGGTCATAGGAAGCCTATTTTCAGGCGTATCAAGTTCTGTGGGCATGGCGCACAGTTACGACGGCGCACATTTACACTTACGCGGCGTATCTCAAGATACGCCGGCATAAGTGCTACGTGAATCCGGGCCTATGTCTATGATTAGTTCTAGTAAGAAGACACACTTGACAAAATAATATGCACGTCGACACCAACTAAAGAATCCTAACTCCTGTGCATGGGAGAATAGAAAAGACTCAGGAACTAAATGCCACATGGCTGAGAATTTAGGTAGGCATTTACGTAGGGTTGTTAAAGTCTGGTAAAATATGCAATATTGCAAGTTAATATTATGTACTGTTTTCTTATGCATTTCCAGCCTTTGGGTGGAGCGTTAGGTTCCTTTTCATGTTTTTTCAATTCTCCAATATAGTCTTATAAAACAGTGCTATTTACAGAGATTGATAGCCCAAGCTAAGGTTTTCAAAGAGAGATCATGTCACCGCAGTGATTCATCTCCTTTTACTGTCCCTTTATATGACTCACTCCAAATGACTCCCTCCAAGGTTTCCATTCTAGATGGCATTTATGAAAGGAAACAATGTCTGCTGTACTCTTTAGAAATCCCATTGATCCCTGGGACTCGCGTGTCAAGTGTGCAATCTGTATCAATTGCTTATTTGTAAAACATAAATTGCATGCATTTGTATAGTAAAAAAACTGATCTAGAACAACAGTTAAAAAGCCTTTATGTTAAAAAATTACATTTAACAAAATCAATACCAGTTTTCATAATTCGCCTCCGTTATTGACATATATATGAGCTTATAGAAGGCCCCTTGCAAAGATGTCACAGCATGTCATGTAACTGTATGTGTTAAACAGAATTGCGAATTTCAAGCTCTGCTTAAGGCTGGGTTCACACTACTGCAAGTTGGATGCGGCTTTTCCTGCATCCAATTCTCTATGGAGCCAGTTCACATATCTTCGGATTGAGTCCTGTGCGCCTTCTGGTCCATTTTAATGCTGCTGGTTCCTTCTCTCTCAGTACTGTGTCCCTGAACTTCTGATCCTAATAGAAAAATGTTAAAGTGGTAGTAAAGTCATTTGGTTTATCTTTTACCTACAGGTAAGCCTATAATAAGGCTTACCTGTAGGTACTGTAAATATCTCCTAAACGTGCACCGTTTAGGAGATATTTACTTCTGTGGAAGCTGGTAACGTCACCGAAGCATTCACGCTCTGAAGGAGGCATACACATGCCATTCCTTTAGAGCTTTGTGCCGCAGCTGGGACATCATGGCTTGGCCAGTCAGATGGCCGGAGCCCCTGAACCCCCGAAGGAAGACCGAGTGAAGATGGAAGCCCTGTCCCACTGGAGGACTTCTTTTAAGGTAGGTATTTCATAATGTACTAGTATGCAGTGCAGAAAATCCATCGCCCATTAAGATGACCTGACACGGGCCCTTGTGTAGACATCATAAAATGATAGATCCCCAGCACTGTGATATTATAACAGTGCTGAGGATCCGGGTGATGTCATTGACCAAATAAGGACAATTCATATTTCAGTTATGACTACCCAATTTGTGTATAACTGGGCAGTCATACTTTGGGTAGGGGTAGTTTGTCAGACTGAGGGAATGTTATATGATTTGTTGGTGGTTATTAGCTGTCAGATGATGAGCAACAG
Organism: Rana temporaria; assembly: GCF_905171775.1. Classification (NCBI taxonomy): domain Eukaryota; kingdom Metazoa; phylum Chordata; class Amphibia; order Anura; family Ranidae; genus Rana; species Rana temporaria. Next base: position 215,216,870 of record NC_053492.1, read on the forward strand.
GTTTGAGTGAACTCAATTTTTATAGAGTTTTTATGTATCCCTGTAGGGGTCTTGCAGGTTAGGGAAAATAGGTCATATTGAAACAATACACTTGAAATAGTTGTACAAGTGAGTTTGTGATGGCTATATAGTCGGATGCTGGGCTACTGCAACATGGAGACCATGCCCTCTGTTGCTGTACTTTCTACTCTAATGCTGCTATTGTGCTGTGTAATTTCATCCAACCAGCAGGGGGAGCAAGGACAAACCAGCCCATAGACTCCTATCCAGAGAATGGTGAATTATGGGAGTGTAGTTCGAGAGAGTAGCTATGTAATGGGCTGGTGAACTCTTTACAATGTAGTTCCCAAAAGGCACTGAGAAGCAGAGGGTGGTGCAAAATGCAATTTACTGTACTGCCCAGGAAGGAAGGATTTGTTTTCTTGGTGCTAAGGACTCAGGGATCGAACATCTGCATTCAGGGTTGGCTGCTGCCAGGCTGGGTCAAGTGAGATAGGTTGGGAGGCCCAGGAGAAAAGGGAAAGAGATGCTCCTGTTGCATCATACAGAATGCTGTGTTTGAACCATGAAATTGCCGCAGAGGCACTGGAGAGACCTCTCACCCACAGCTTTCCACTGCAAGTATTTGGAGGCATCAGAGATAGACAGAGACAGGGGGGGGGGAACAGGGCACACCATCTTTACTACAAGCATCCAGGTAAAACACAGGGACCACAGAAAGGGCTCATCACCTACTACAATATATGCCCTGTTAACAGGACCTGAGACACTGGAGGCAGCATATTAAGCATATCACATTTCATCTATGCCCTACCTACTCTACATTTATACTGCTCCCCTCTTTTTGGACACTGCATCTTTACCTTACCTGTTGCATCTTTACCATACTAGGCTGCATGCTGGTCTATTTGGGACTACTACTAAGTACACCAATGCTTCTTAATGGGCCCCAGTGATAGCTGGCAGAAGAACCCCTTAAAGCACTGCCCCCCCCCCCCCGGTTAATAACACTAGACATCATTTTTTCCCCTTCCGTAGAATGCCAGTCAGTAAAAGCCTAGCACAACCGCCTTTAATGCACTCTGGCAGTAAAATCTCGCCTTTGGTAGTTTACACAGGATCACTACCCACTACAGTGTTGTACTACTGTTTATGCTGATCTGGGAACCAAGTGTTACTATACTACTTAGTCTTTGCCACCCAACATTTTGCATGCTAATAGTGGTAAATCAGTGTTGTTTGAATTCTATGTTTGTTTTGTTATCAACTTTGCCTAGTGACAACATATTAAGTTAGTTTACTGGAGGAGCGGCGCCAACCATTGAAGAAAGAATTGACTGTTTTCAGAACATATGGTGGAAGTTTGTTGCCAGCTACACAGATTGAAGAGCACACGGATCACCACACACCAGAGGAGGAGAACCGATGCGTACAAGTGGATATATCCAATGCCTTTAAAGTACTACATTCTGGTGAGTACAAAACCTTAGGGGGAAATCACAGAGAGTCACTACCAGCATTTGAGCAGACAAATAGCTATACTGTGAAGATCACTCCTAACAAAGAACTGTACATCTGAGGAATTGCACGGACTATTATTAATGGACTCACAAAGAGTGGGAACACATGTTACATAATATTTTTTATGCGATATATATATAGTCCCAGAAATCTTTTTTCTCAAATGTACCATTGCAGTACATGAGTATTGGTCTCATAAGCCTTTTTTAGGCTCTTTCTAGCGCTGTTAATGTTTTGTTAATAATTTTTTTTTAATAATACATCGTTTTTATGTCACCATTTTATTATAATAGCTGCTTTTCCACTGCATAAAACAATTATACATTTAACTTTCTTTCCATCGAGCGCTGGGATCAGAATAATCCGCAGGTTTTTTCTGATAAATTTTTTTCAAGTTAGTTTACTGACTTAGTGCCTGTTTCTTTGACAAAGTGTTACTGCTGTTTGCCAAGTACTACTTTTAGTGAGTTTCTATATCTTTGCATATCCTTATGTAGTGCCTGTGTACTTTTCAGTACAGGTGCTATAGTAAATTTAGCTGGGGGATGAGAGAGTTACATTGCTCTCATCCGTGTTATTTTTGCTAAATTGGGTTCTGCCAGTTCTGGGCTGTCCTGTGGGTTGTTCTGTACCCTGGAGGTGTAGTTACGCCTCTGGACGACCGGTGGCGCCAGAGGAGCCCTGGCGGAGCTGCTTTTCCCCAGCAGCCAATTGGAGGAGTGTTTCCCTCGCGGGGCATGCTGGGGGAGGGTATTTCTGTGGCAGACGCCATTTTCCGGGGTTCTTCGCGAGTTACTGGTTCCAGGTGCGGCACCCACCTTTAGGGTGTGCGCACATCACGGGCCCCGGCGATATGGCCTACCAGGCCGGGGCGCACGTGCTACGCGGAGTTCCTGACTCTGGGCCCTCATGGCCTGGAGCATCTGATGTTGTAAAGGGGCCCCAGTGACTTACTAGGTCCCCCACCTCTACTGAGAAGATCCCAAGCGAGTTGTGCTGTTCGGTGGGGAGTCGTTCTGAGGTGAACCCGGAGGCAGGTGATCCAACAGGGCTTAGACCATCCATCGGGGATCTGGGTACCGGACACTGACAGGTTGTATGTGGCAAACTGTCAGTCGGTGGCCTCAAATTATATACTGGGAGGATTCGCTCTATTATCCAAACCTTCAAGCATTAGGCCTGTGGAAGAGGTCTCATCCTAAAATCTCAAATCCTATTAGAGCCAGGTCTGTGGCAGAGACTTGTTCCTTCCCAGAAGTTCTAAGTGACGCTCTGACTGCCTGGCCTGTGAGAGAGGTCTGTCCAGGGGCACTTTACCCACTCCGGCTGGAGTGGCGACGTGACAATTATAATTATTGGAGGCAGGACTGCTTCCCTATCCATAGCCTGGGTCTGCGGAGTTTATTCTTCTTTCACCAACCTATGCTGTCTACCTCAAGTTGACTGTTGGTCGTGTTGGACCAGAAATAAAGCATTGAAAAACGTCAACCAACGGTCTGGACATTCTATTACTGCTCTCATCGCCATCATCACCCCTAGACACATCACAGAGGTAACTTAAATACGCCGATCCCAAATCTAACCAGCGGCTCCTCTGGGGGTAGCGCTACACTTACACTAAACCCAGTGTGTCAGAGTAGTTGAGGTTCCTGGGGAGGTCAAGGAAAAAGAGCAAGGAACCCATTCTATTCAGCAGCTCCTATAGAGTACTGCTATGGCTATGAAAATTATATATTAGAATAGGGTGCAGGGAAAGCAGTTGGAAGGGATGCAAGAAGTAGGCATTCTGCTGTGGTATATTTTAGGTTTCATGGATAGTCATATATGGGCATTTTTAAATGTAGGCTGACATTTAAAAACAACCCTTGCAGTGGGATTCTCCTGCACTGCAAAAGTAAATGTTTGTTTTTAGTTTTAGGTTAAAAATAAAGCAACTTTATTATTTAATATATTTTTTTTTTTTTTAGCAGGCCCTCCGTGTCTTCACTTGCAATGCAGTACTGCTTATCCTGCAAAGAAGATGGCAGGAGTGAGAGATGAGGCAGATAAAACTGCTTTTTAATGTTCTCCTTGACAATTATTAGCATTGAATCCTCACAGTGCAGGGAGAGCCCCACTGCAATAGTAGGTATAAATTGTGTTGGAGTTTGGGGGGGGGGGGGGATATATATTGTAGGAGGGTGTATACCACCTATCGTGGTATTTTGTAAAGAAGGTTATATTAAGTAGGGATAACAGTCAGTAGTGGCTCCCCCTGCACTTACTTAGAGAATTCCTACTGGCCAGCCAAGCCTAATACCCTGCCCTGACAGCTGAGCAGCCATCAACACTCTGTCCTCCAGTACTGCTCATGCATAGCATTTCTAGTGTTCACATATATATGCATTTTCCGCTAGTCTGTGAACAGGGCTTATCATTATAAAGATATCAAGTGTTGTTTGATTTTGTTAATCGAAATATTTTATTCAAATAAAGGAAAGCAGACTTGTGTATATAGTTGAATGAATTGGAAGACAGTTTATATCGTTTAACCAGTGGTGGAAGATAGTTATGTGCACATGTGTCATTTTTTATCTTTATTCAAAGGAGATGTATGAAGTTATTAAAAAAATAAACATACATACTCACCTCTATGCTGCAGCAATGCTGTGATGCTGCAGCTGTCCCCTGCCATCTCTTATGCCCTGTACACACTATCACTTTATGTGATGAAAAAAAACGACACTTTCTGTGAAGTAAAAAATGACGTTTTTGAAACTTCAATTTTCAAAGACGAAGTTGCCTACACACCATCGTTTTCTCACAATGTTCTTGCAAAGTGAGGTTACGTTCCACCACGTTTTACCATTGAAGCTCGCTTCATAAGTAGCTTCTGGGCATGCGTGGATGAAAAAACGTCTTAGAAAACGACGTTTTTTGCTACACACGGTCAATTTCTGTGAAGTAAAAAGTGCACTTTTGAAAAACGACACATAAAATTGAAGCATGCTTCAATTTTTTTTGGTCGTTTTTTACAAGACATAAAAACGACGTTTTCCCCCACACACAGTCAATTAACCACTTAACCACCAGCCGCCGTCTACAAACGGCGGCAAGGTGGTTGCTTAACTGGGGGTCGCCGTTCTGAAACGGCGCCCACCAGAAGCAGTAATGCGCGCCGCCTCGGGCGCGCACACAGAAAATTCTGTGCGCGCCGGGTCTATGAGACCCGGCGCTACACAGATCACGGTAATTGACCGGCAACGGCGGTCTTTTACCATGTGATCGCGCCGTCCAATGACGGCGCGATCACAGGTAAACAAACCGGCGTCATTTGATGACGCCGGTTCCTCCCTCCTCTCGCTGTACCGATCGGTACAGTGTGAGAGGAGAGCGCGGATGGCAGCAGCAGTGTGGGATGGATCTGTGACTATTGCAGTCACAGATCCATCCATCCCTGCTCAGCCATCCCTGCATTAACCCCTGCAATACTCTGCCTTCCCTGTGCAATACTCTGCATTAACCCCCTGCAATACTCTGCCTTCCCTGTGCAATACTCTGCATTAACCCCTGCAATACTCTGCCTTCCCTGTGCAATACTCTGCATTAACCCCTGCAATACTCTGCCTTCCCTGTGCAATACTCTGCATTAACCCCTGCAATACTCTGCCTTCCCTGCACAATACTCTGCAATGCTCTGCCTTCCCTGCGCAATTACTCTGCAAAACACCCGCGCAATACTCTGCAAAACACCCGCGCAATACTCTGCAAAACACCCGCGCAATACTCTGCAAAACACCCGCGCAATACTCTGCAAAACACCCGCGCAATACTCTGCAAAACACCCGCGCAATACTCTGCAAAACACCCGCGCAATACTCTGCAAAACACCCGCGCAATACTCTGCAAAACACCCGCGCAATACTCTGCAATACCCCCGCGCAATACTCTGCAATACCCCCGCGCAATACTCTGCAATACCCCAGCGCAATACTCTGCAATACCCCCGCGCAATACTCTGCAATACCTCCGCGCAATACTCTGCAATACCCCCGCGCAATACTCTGCAGTACCCCCTGCCAGTACTCTGCAGTACCCCCTGCCAGTACTCTGCAGTACCCCTTGAGCAATACTCTGCAGTACCCCCGCACAATACTCTGCAATACCCCCGCGCAATACTCTGCAATACCCACGCACAATACTCTGCAATACCCCACGCACAATACTCTGCAATACCCCCCGCACAATACTCTGCAATACCCCCCACACAATACTCTGCAATACCCCCGCACCATACTCTGCAATACCCCCCACACAATACTCTGCAATACCCCCCACACAATACTCTGCAATACCCCCCACACAATACTCTGCAATACCCCCCACACAATACTCTGCAATACCCCCGCACCAATACTCTGCAATACCCCCCACACAATACTCTGCAATACCCCCGCACCATACTCTGCAATACCCCCGCACCAATACTCTGCAATACCCCCGCACCATACTCTGCAATACCCCCCACACAATACTCTGCAATACCCCCGCACAATACTCTGCAATACCCCCGCACCAATACTCTGCAATACCCCCGCACCAATACTCTGCAATACCCCCGCACCATACTCTGCAATACCCCCGCACCATACTCTGCAATACCCCCGCACCAATACTTTGCAATACCCCGGCCAATACTTTGCAATACCCAGAAAATACTCTGGGGAAAAAAATGTGTTTTACCCACTTCCCGCCCACGTCATATGAGCTCCTTTACTTTGTGCAGGGATATCTAAATGATGCCTGCAGCTACAGGCATCATTCAGATATCATTTTTTTCAGCCGGCGATTCTCTACACCATAAGAACAATCATGGTGGCTGTTCCGCCTCTTGATCGTTCTTACGGGAGGCAAAAAGGGACGTCCCCACTCCCTTCGCCCTCCGGTGCTTCTTCTGACTCACCGCTGCGATCGAAGCCAGGATCGTTTTTTTTCTTGTTTTTTTTCAGGCTTCCCAGCCTAGAGGTGAGATGTGGGGTCTTATTGACCCCATATCTCACTGTAAAGAGGACCTGTCATGCTATATTCCTATTACAAGGGATGTTTCCATTCCTTGTAATTGGAATAAAAGTGATCAAAACATTTATTTTTGGGGAAAAACGTGTCAAACTAAAATAAATTAAGTAAAATGAACAATAAAAATAAAAAAAAATATTTAAAGCGCCCCTGTTCCCGCGTGCTCGTATACAGAAGCGAATGTGTACGTAAGTCCCGCCCACATATGAAAACGGTGTTCAAACCACACATGTGGGGTATCGCTGCGAACGTTAGAGCGAGAGCAATCATTTTGGCCCCAGACCTCCTCTGTAACTAAAAACATGTAACCAGTAAAAACATTTAAAACGTCACCTATGGGGATTTTTAAGTAGCGAAGTTTGGCGCCATTCCACAAGCGTGTGCAATATTGAAGGGTGACATGTTGGGTATCTATTTACTCGGCGTAACTTCGTCTTTCATATTATGCAAAAACATTGGGCTAACTTTAATGTTTTTTTTTTTAAAAAGCACAAAACTGTTTTATTTCCCAAAAAAATGCGTTCGAAAAATGGCTGTGCAAATACCATGCGCGATAAAAAGTTGCAACGACCGCCATTGTATTCTCTAGGGTCTTTGCTAAAAAAGCATATATAATGTTTTGGGGTTCTATGTAATTTTCTAGCAAATAAATGATGATTTTTACATGTAGGAGAGGAATGTCAGAATTGGTCTGGGTGTTCCAGAACGCCTGATGGTGCTCCCTGCATGTCGGGCCTCTGTATGTGGCCACGCTGTGTAAAAGTCTCACACATGTGGTATCGCCATACTCGGGAGGAATAGCAGAATGTGTTTTGGGGTGTAATTTGTGGTATGCATATGCTGTGTGTGAGAAATAACCTGCTAATATGAAACTTTTGTGGGAAAAAAAAAAAAAAAAAAAAACTTGATTTTGCAAAGAATTGTGGGAAAAAATGACAACTTCAAAAAACTCACCATGCCTCTTTCTAAATACCTTGGAATGTCTTCTTTCCAAAAAGGGGTCATTTAGGGGGTATTTGTACTTTTCTGGCATGTTAGGGTCTCAAGAAATGAGAGAGGCTGTCAGTACATCAGATGTGATCAAATTGATCAATTTTCAGTAATTGGTACCATAGCTTGTAGACCCTATAACTTTCACCCAGACTAAATAATATCCCAATTTTTTTTTTTTTTTTACCAAAGATATGTAGCAGTATACATTTTAGGCCAAATTTATGAAGAAAAATTCATTTTTTGCAAAATCTTATAATAGAAATGAAGAAAAATTCATTTTTTTACAAAATTTTCGTTCTTTTTTCATTTATAGCGAAAAAAATAAAAACCGCAGAGGTGATCAAATACCACCAAAAGAAAGCTCTATTTGTGGGAAAAAAAGGACAAAAATTTCATTTGGTTACAGTGTTGTATGACTGAGTTATTGTCATTCAAAATGTGAGAGCACCGAAAGCTGAAAATTGGTCTGGTTATTAAGTGGGTTTAAGTGCCCAGTTGTCAAGTGGTTAAAGTGACGTTTTTAAAAACGTCATTTTTTTTCATCACATAAAGTAATGGTGTGTACGCGGCATAAAACTGAGAACCAAGCGATCACATGACTGTTGATTGCTCCACTCTGCCCCTCCAGCTCTCACTGAAGCACGGGGGTAGAGAGGGAGAGGGGACAGCTGGCTTTGGCTCTCAGCTATGTGCAACAACAAGGTGGATGGGGGCATTCATTTGGTTTATATTTAAAGGGGTTGTAAAGGTTTGTTTTTTATTTTCTAAATAGGTTTCTTTAAGCTAGTGCATTGTTGCTTCACTTACCTTTTCCTTCCATTTCCCTTCTAATTGTTTTTTTTTTCTTTGTTTTCTTTGTCTGAATTTCTCACTTCCTGTTCCTCCTCAATAAGCTGTTCAGTACGCTGTTCTGACTGACTTTCCACCACTCAGAAGATGGTGGAAAGCTTACTGAGGAGGAACAGGAAGTGAGAAGTTCAGACAAAGAAAAAAAACATTTAGAAGGGAAATCGAAGGGAAAGGTAAGTGAACCAACAATGCACTAGCTTAAAGGAACCTATTTAGAAAATACAATTCAAACCTTTACAACACCTTTAATCAGCCCAACAGCTAATAAAAAAATGGATGCATCTTTGGCCAGCGTAACTGAAAAGAAGGGCTAAACTTAGGTTTTAAAGAGAAGGGGGGTTTGGAATCTTCCACTGTGAAGGAGAACCTTCCCTTCCATGACATCTTTAATTACCTTGTCAAGTGCCTTACAAAATAAGATGCCCCCTTCAAAGGGCATGTGTGTCTTTCATAAACAGCCTCAGCTATAAGATCTGGGCATATGAATGGAGATTATGGCCATTCTGGAAATTTGTTTAATCACATGTTCTAGGACATCCACACAAAAGAACAAGACAAATGGTAATTGCTGTGATTGGACATGGTCCTGGAATACAATGTCATGTTGGTTGTTCATTGCCTTAGCCCAGTTGGCTATAGTTTGACATATAGAAATCACAATGATGGATGGCTACAAAGCTGTGCCTGCAAGAGTAAACAAAAACATTAAAATATAACTATATAAAGGCAAAACATTTTTAGTTTTGCATAGAGTGAAGTGGGATTAAAACTCCATTGATTGTCCCCCCCCCCCCCCCCCCCCGTTAAGCAGATTCACCATTCCTATTTATCCGGGTTACCATTATCATAATAAATGAAAGGAAATTGTATAATTTTGGGTTGTCCCTAGAAAAGTAATAGAGGGGAAATCTTCCATTGAGGATGCTAGTTCTGGTGACTTGGCAGTCCAAACAAAAATCCCCCCTAATTTGCAGCAATTTTTTTCACTCCCTGTTTTGCTATGAGACAGAAAGTGAAGGGAAATTTCTAAAATTGACACAGATGGCGGGGAAAAAAATCTGACCGGGGTTATAACCCTCCATTGCTCTATCCAAGAAAAAAAAAAGTTTGCCTCTAGTTCTATTTTGAAGCGGTGTTCCGCCTAAGAAAAAAAAAAAAAAAAGTCAGCAGCTAAAAATACTGTAGCTGCTGACTTTTAATATATGGACATTTACCTGTCCAGGGAGCCCACAATGTCGGCACCCCAGCCGATTTTGGGTCGGGTGCTTCTGCCACTGTCTCCACTAAGAGAAACTGGCAGTGAAGCCTTTCAGCTTCACAGCTGGTTACCTACTGCGCATGCGCTAAGTACGCTGCGCTTTCTAACTGGCTTGGCGGTGGTCAAAAACAGGTACCCATTCCTCCCCCCCCCTGAAAGGTGCCAAATGTGGAGGGGGGAGGAAACAGATAAGCCGAGGTTCCACTTTTGGGTGGAACTCCACTGTGAAAGCATCTCAAACCTATTAGCAGCATCTTTGAACAAAGGGACATCTTCAGTGGGTACAGTGAGATGTTTGTTTAAGACAAAACAGCAGGGTTAACTACTGGGTCAGACCACTGGAAGTCGAGCTTGGCAACAACTTTTGGAAGAGGGGTAACCCTATTGTTATAAATTGCCCATTCTATTTGTTCATGAATGGGAAATTACCTTTTAGATTTTACAGGTCTTTTTGTGCCCAAAGGGGAGTAGTGAGGGGAGAATCAGGTATGGCAAAGCCTACGTTTTTGCACAAAGGTGTGAACATGTCTACCACTGCAAACATATTGGGGTAGATTCAGAAAGCAATTGCGTCTGCGTAACCATAGTTACGCAGCGCAATTGCTTAGTTGCGTAAGCGTATCGAGTGCTCCTGATTCAGAGAGCTCGATACGCCGACTGCAGCCTAAGATATGACTGGCATAAGGCTCTTATGCCATCGTATCGTAGGCTGCATTCTTACGCTGGCCGCTAGGTGGCGTTCCCGTAGTGGTCAGCGTATAGTATGCAAATTGCATACTAACGCCGATTCACAACCCTACGCGAGCCCTGCGTACGCAGTTTACGTCGTTTCCGTTCGTCGGGTTCTGCGTAAGGCTGCTCCTGCTATTAGCAGGGGCAGCCAATGCTACGTATACATGTCGTTCCCGCTTCGCGAATTTAAAATTTAACGTCGTTTGCGTAAGTGAATCGTGAATGGCGCTGGACGCCATTTACGTTCACTTTGAAGCAAATGACGTCCTTGCGACGTCATTTTCCGCAATGCACGTCGGGAAAGTTTCCCGACGGAGCATGCGCACTACGTTCGGCGCGGGAACGCGCCTAATTTAAATGATCCACGCCCCCTACGGGATCATTTAAATTACGCGCCCTTACGCCTGCAGTTTTAAGGAGCGCCCGCGCAAATTACGTAGCTACTGCTTCATGAATGAAGCATAGCGCAGATAATTTGCATAGGCGCAGGGTAAAAACGGTACGCTGCGCCTCCATAAGAAGTGCGCAGCGGTACCTGAATCTACCCCATTGTGTGACTCTCCCACTTCAGGTGTAAAAGAGTGTGGGAGAAGAAAAATCTTATACTGTCTCTAGGTCCTCTTAACACCCTTCTTTCCATGTCCACATCCTAAAGGGCATATCGGGATCCAACTCAGGTGGAGATGGTGGGGCTGGAGAAGCAGCTTGACATTTTGGGACCCTGGAAAAAAACATGGTTGCAGAAAAATCTGCTTTAGTCAGGCTGCTTGCTGTATTCCTAAGATAGACCTAGAATGGGATACAGAGACTGGTGCTGAAATATAGTCCTGCTCCGATTCAAAGTAAACATTGGCCTTTGGCAAAGGAAATGATAACCGGAGGTTTTGTTGTGGCTCCCTATTGCCTTGTTTCTACCATAGCTATGGTTTTTGTGTGAATGAGCCTGCAAACCATTGCAACTGAGATCAGTCGATTGTGGGTGCAATGCCAGGATACTCCAGCTTTCAGTTCAGGAGCTTTCAGTTAGAGACCTGGAACCCACCTCTCCCGGGCTTGTCACAAGAAGCATATTGGGTGTAATTTGTCTAAGGATGAAATAGATGCATTAAAAGTTTTAAGTGAAGACAACAGCATTACCATCCGCAATTCAGATAAAGGGGGTACTGTTGTTGTCTTGGATTCCTCCACATACAGTAGTGAAGCCTTGAGACAGCTCTCTGACATTCACACATATTCTTTATTGAAGTCTGATCCTACTGTTCCCTTTAGCAAAGAGCTCATTTTACTTTTAGACCGTGCAGTACAAGCGGGCATCTTTACAGCTAAGGAACGGGATCTATTCATCCCTGTCAACCCAATCATGCCCATCTTTCACCATCTGCCCAAAGTTCACAAGGGTCTCTGCCCACTAGTCGGCAGACCCATAGTGGCAGGCATAGGCTCTTTAAATGAACGCCTGGGTGATTGGGTTGACAGCCAACTACAACCCCTAGTCTTGAGCCTCCCAGGATATCTTCGTGACACCAAAGATTTACTTAACAAACTCCATGAATTTGCATGGTCCAATGATCACAGGTGGATCAGTTGTGATGTCACAAGCCTATATTCCTGTATTCCCCACCATCTAGGGATTGAGGCAGTCAAGTTTTTCTTAAAAGAGTCAGGGAAATTTTCCCTGGTCCTACAGGAGTTTATATGTCAGGCTTTAGAATACCTCTTGAAACATAATTTCTTCATGTTCGATGGGGGCTACTACCTCCAAAGATGCGGGGCCTCCATGGGAGCTAAGTTTTCTCCCTCTCTTGCCAACCTCTACATGGGCTGGTGGGAGAGGTCCCGCATCTTTGGATGTGGTAGTCCCCGTCGTCTGGACACTGCATTCTATTGTCGCTACATAGACGACTTGCTATTCATTATCAATGACAACAATATAGATCTAGAAACCTGGTTGGCATACCTAAATGACAATTGTTTAAACCTAAGATTCACAGGAGATCTGCAAGCCACCTCTATAGAATACCTGGATGTCAGACTTTCAGGCACTGGTGGGGGCATCGCCACCAGTCTTTTTCGGAAGCAGACTGCGGGCAATGCCCTTTTACGGGCGGACTCCGCACATCCCGGACATACTATTAATGCCATCCCTTACGGCCAATTTCTTAGGCTCAAACGCCTGTGCAGTTCTCCTGAGAATTTTTCTGTAGAGGCCATTGAAATGTCACACAGGTTCAGAGATAGGGGATACCCTGTTAAAATCATAAATAGAGCTCTATCAAGAGCCAGTGCCATTCCCAGGGATTCCCTCCTGAGCAATATCCACATTCCAGCCAGAAATACACATTGCATTCCCTTTAGCGATGTTCCTGTCTTTTCCACTCCTTATAGCTCTGAATTTAACAAAATCAAGTCCATTGTCAACAAATATCTCCCCATACTATATGGTGATACAATTTACCAACATATTCTGGAGAAGGGCATTAGATCTGTCTCCCGCAGAGCACCCACCCTCGGTAGCAAACTGTCTCCCAGCCTTTTTCAAAGTCACAGTACTAACATGAATTGGCTTCAGTTTCAGGGCACTTTCAAATGCGGTATTAGTGGATGTAGGTACTGCAAACTAATCAAAAGTGGACAGCATGTCCACTCCTATTCCAGCGAGAAAAGCTTTTCCATCAAACATTTCATAAACTGTAACACCAAGTATGTCATATATGTAATTGGTTGCAGCGCATGCAAACTTCAGTATGTGGGTCGCACTACCCGCAGAATGAAAGACAGGTTGCGTGACCATCTATATGACATCGATAAAAATCATGACACCAATGTGGCTAGACACTGGAACCTCATACATCATAAGGACATATCTAGTCTCACTGTGCAGGGAATTGAAAAAATCACAACACCCATTAGAGGGGGGGACAAATTCAGAATTTTGTGCAAAAGAGAGGTATTCTGGATATTCTCCCTTTACACGAGAATTCCCAGGGGCCTCAATTTTGAATGGGATGTTTCCCACTTCTATGACTGACCAGCCTACCGGCCCTTTCACACAGGGTCCTTTCACACTTGTTTTAGTATTAGCGGGTTCAAGCGCCTCAATATCAGATATACTACATCATTGACAGTAAGGACTAGTATATGCCCTAGCTGAGTACATATATACATGCATTCACATGCATGCACATCATACACATGTGCAGTTGGAGCCTTTTATCTTCAATTTGTCTTCCTTTATGTGCATATTTATATCTATTACCAGCCTGATTAACTGTAGATTCTATTTCATGTACCTATTGGGCTCTGGTATCGGCTTATGACTAGTACCAAAATCTGTCCGCATGCGATATTCACTAATCTGCATGTGGGTACTCATATGTGTGGCTATTTAGCCCACCATACATATTATATACAGCTCGTGTACCCCGTTCCAACCCTTTATGCTTTGTGATTTTGCTTAGACGTGATTCCCACATGTAACCTCTTTTTACAGGGCCCTTTCACACAGGGTCCTTTCACACCTGTTTCAATACCAATGGGTTCAAGCGCCTTAACATCAGATATATCACATCATTGGCAGTAAGGACTAGTATAGGCCCTAGCTGAGCACATATACACATGCATTCACATGCATGCACATTATATACATGTGCAGTTGGAGCTTTTCATTTTTATTTTCGATTGGTTTTCCCTTATGTGTATATATATATCCATTACCAGCCTGACTAACTGCAGATCTCATTTCATGTACCTATTGGGTTTTGGTAACGGTTTATGACTAGTACTAAAATGGCTGTCTGCATGCAGTATTTACTAATCTGCATGTGGGTACTCATGTGTGTGACTATTCAGCCCACCATGCATACTATATATAGCTCTTGTACCCCGCTCCAACCCTTCATGCTTTGAGATTTTGCTTAGACGCGATTCCCATATGTAACCTCTTTTTACATGGCCCTTTCACACAGGGTCCTTTCACACTTGTTCCAGTACTAGTGGGGTCAAGCGCCTCAATGTCAGATATACTATATCATTGGCAATAAGGACTAGTATATGCCCTAGCTGAGTACATATACACATGCATTCACATGCATGCATATTATATACATGTGCAGTTGGAGGTTTTTTTGGTTTTCCCTCATGTGCATATATATATATATCCATCACTAGCCTGACTAACTGCAGATCTCATTTCATGTACCTATTGGGTTCTGGCATCGGTTCATGATTTACAGGTTATCCACCATAATTGTCTATCTGGTATGGTTTTATATACGTGTTGTAATTTTTACATCATCTATACAATATTTCAATATACCTACCACTTACATGATTTTGGTTTTAGAGGGTTCTACTCACTCATTTTTACTTTCATTTAATATTTTACTTATAATTTCAAAAATGAAGAAAACATGGTTTTATTTATCTGGAAAATTTCACTACTTCCAAAGACACATTTCATTGGGTACCCCTTTCCCCCCCTCTCCTTATGTGTACGGCCTTCATACGTTCTGTGCATATATATATATATGTATTTATTTACATATATGTATTTTTTATTGCCCTTGTTGGGCTTTTCCACAGCATACGGTAATGGACCTCTATACATATACACATACACTGAGGGAGGTGATACATCCCTTTAGTGATGTACCTTTCGAAATTCTGTCTATTCTTTTACTTATTACTTTTTTCCAACACCACACACTACTGGGCACCTTTGCATTTATATATTCTTTTACCGGTTCATTATTAGTTTTATGACACTTTTTATACATATATATCTTTTACACATATATTTGTGTATTTATACCCATGTATACTTTTCACATTTTATACATACTTATTAACATAACATAATAATCACAATTTTTTCTATCATAATATACATTGCAATTGGTTCCTTGCTCACACCATTCTGTTCTTGCTTTAAATATAAGTGACATCACATGCTTCGATTATATGGGCTTGTCGGTCTTTATTTTAGCACATGCTTATAATACATTTTTATTAATCATCAACCCACTTTCTTTATTCACATTTACATTTACACCACATCCCTGTCATACCTCAGCTTTTAATATGTCTTTGATCACTATTTATATTTTTACATAATTATGTGTTGCCTTTTTGGTCACAATTATTATTGTCCACACTTGTATTCACAGATTTGTTTCACTTTGCAAGCCAGTTTGTTTTATGTGTGCTTTTTTTCACCTATGCCTTTTCTCCCCACCCCCCCCGCATGTGTGTTGGATACTGGCTAATTGCTGTAGTCAATCACATGCTGGGTGGGTCCAATTAAGCATAGATTTCTGTGTGTATATGTATACCTGTTATTTTTTATTTCATCTATAGCTATGATTAAGCATTGACACTCAATGCGAAACGCGTCAGCTGTTTATCCCACTGTGTGCTGATATCTGTAGTGCATTTTTTCCTGTACCCAATAAAGGGCACGTCTTTTTCAAGTTACTGGAGTGCGGCTGTCCATATCCTTATTGTTTTTGCACATAGAGACCTGGTGGAAGTGTAAATGGACTACGACGTAATCACTGCACTCGTGTTCCATTGAGAACTACAAGTCTGTCTGCAGTGGTAGTTCATTCATTCACAGATCTCAGATTCAAAGCTTTGTTCGCACAGCCACCCAAGGTTCCAAAGTGACAATGACTATAGGGAAGAAGAACCCCTGCATGCTTAAATGGGAGGAAAAGTGCAGGGTGATGGTTTAAAGGTAGGGGGTCCCATTTGCACCACGTTAATTCCTAAATAATGGACATAGTGCAAAAGGTGGAGTTAGCCTTTAAATTATCCCTTAAATCAGATATAGAGACACAATAGCATTTAATTCAGGCTTTAATAAACTGATATTTCAAATGGCTGCATAATAATAATCTCTTATATGAATATGATAGTCTGGACCATAGATACAGTAACAATGAGATTTAATAAAAAATCTGGTGCAGCTATGCATAGTAACCAATCGGCTTCTAGGATTTATTGTCAAAGTTTAATTGAAGAAGCTGAAGTTAGAAGCGGATTGGTTACTATGCACAGATGCACTAGATTCTGTGTGCACCAGTTTTAGTAAATCCCCCTCATGTATTGACACTGCATCGTGTATACTCATACCATTGTTAATGGAGTGAAATGGCCTGACTCATTCATTTATACAATGATAAACCATTAACCTCAATCTCTGCATATGCTTTCTCTTGCTTCTGCTATTTTTAAGCCTAATGCTTGAAGCTTCCATTAAAGAAATTAAATACATTTTCATAATACGCCATTACATTTCTTTAATGCCATTTACAGTCTTGACATTAGCAAACAGAACTGTAAGCCATGCTCACGCTTCACTTTAGTATGTCTGTGGCACAATAATTCAGGACATTTAAATGTTCAAACACAATTATCCAGTCAGAAAGTAAATTCATAACTTAACAAACGAGATGGAGAATTATTTTTCTCCACCACATATAGTATCGTTTTTATGAAGTTAGCAAGCAAAATGATTTGAAAGTTATACATTATCATTATACTTAAAGGATACTGTACGTTCACTTTTATTATTATTTTAAATGCACATATTTTTTCTGGAAAAAAAGTGCTTTTATTTTTTTATATTTTTTTATATGAGCCTGCAAAGCATTGCCCCCACAACCAGTGAATTGTGATTACAATGTCAAGCTCACGCAAACTTGTCCTCCAGCTACCTGCCCATACTTCTGTATAGGCTTTTAGTCATTGAACTGGAGGAAGTTTCAATGGACTAAACATCATCTACTGAACACCACACTTGTATTCCATTGAGAACACAAGACTATTTGCCACAATGGCAGACAGGGCTTGTAGTTCATTCATTCACAGATCTCTGTGAATTAATGACTTGTCTGTGTAGGTGAAGCCCTTTACAACCATGCTGATTTCAAATTTGGTAACTGCTGAGGGGGAAAATAACCCCTGTCACAGGGATGGAGGGGACTGCTTAGCAACATGTACCGTTCTGGTGCCCCCACAATAGGGATAAAACGTTTCCGCAAAAGGGAACTTATTAATTCACTAAAATTAGAAGAAAAGTTGTTTAACCTTAAACTACATAGAGGGTTCTTTACTGGAGGAGCCGCTGAATTGTCTTGTGATTTTTCTACCCACCTAAAAATGACACACCTTGAGATATTTCAAAGAATTTATTAGGCCAAGTATAGCCTAAAAGTAGAAAGAATTAGCAAGTGTACTTTTACAAACAATCGCAAAGACCGGTAGTCTCCAAACTGTGGTCTGGGGGCTGGATCTAGCCCTTGGGGCACTATTCCACCCACTATTCACCCATCATCCCCCCTATTGACACCAAAATGGGGCACTATTCTTATCATTAATTATCAATGAAACACTATTACTCCCATTAAAACCAATGATGGGGCACTGATGCCGGGGCATTCCCTACACCCATTGGCCACAGCCTGGCCCCCCTAAAGCCTGAAGGACAGTAAACTGGCCCTTTGCTTAAAAAGTTTGAAGGCCCCTGAATATGACAACATTACTCTGAAGGATGTGGGGAGGGGGGTGGTTACTAAAACGAGTATGCAAAATCTGGTGCAGCTCTACATAGAAACCAATCAGATTTCTGGCATTATTGTTAAAGTTTATTTAATCAAGCTGAAGTTAGAAGCTGATTGGATACCATGCACAGCTGCACCAGATTTTGAGTGCTCCAGTTTTGGTAAATCACCCCCCAGGGTAAACACCTGTAGTATTCTATCAGTAATTAACAGAACTGAACTGTATATGCCTAGCAATGGTATATAAAGACAGTCCTATCTTGTGCAACACTACCCCCTAGGAGCCGCAGGATAGGATGGCTCCTCTGTTCTTTGCCTCGACTTCTCAAGAACCTCAGCCCCTATGAAACACTAGGTTGAGTGTACAAACATACAATATCGTGGGAATTAATTGAAAGGAATACTTAGGCCTGTTTTCTTATCAGCGGAAACTTATTATTACCTATTTCTGTCAGCCAAAAGAACTATTACCCAAGCCTGGAAAAAGCCATCTGTCCCCTTTCAGGGCGTGAAAGATCACATGACCGCGTTGATGCTTGTGAACAGATGTCATGCATCCGCTGGGACACTCATGCCAAGTTCCTAAAAATTTAGGAACCATGGCTGTCATATGCCTTTCGTATCCTCCCCTCAGCTAGCTTAGGCTGCCTGTAATAGATTGCTTGTATGATCCCAAGCCCTTCCCTTTTCCCCCATCTCCTGGTTCCCATTCTTCTAAACTTCCCTTATTTCCTAGACTCCCCTATCCCTTCTGTAGCTCCCTACTTGGTAGGTGAGCGACCTCCCTCTCTTTAGCTTCACCTTTCTTCCTAACTTTCTTCTGTTTTCTGCTCCTCTATCCTTGTTAGTTCAGTTTGGGCTGTACATTGCACCACCTTTTGGGTTTTGTGGAGCCTCTCTGGGACCCCTGAATTCTGATGGTAACATTCACTCAAATTTACTACTGTTGCATGTTTCCCAATTGTGCCGCTTACTTCTTGCTATTACCTGTTCCAACTTCAATGCCAGCCAGCCCCTGTGTGGGCAAAACATTTGTATTTTAACCTCTTGTTAAAACGGAATAAAAACTATTGAAACAGAAAGTAATACTTAGTACCTAATAGTATTACTATATCGAAGAAACCAGCAAAACAAGGTAGTAAAGGCAAACTTAATATATTGTTACACAAAATTGTTGGTAATTAGGTAAGCATTAAATGGATTAACAATAGTAGTAACACAATTTAGCATTGAAAGTGATTAAAGGTATAGACTAGGCATAAAATGACATTTGGCATCCGACTCAACATACATAGTAGCAAGGCCACCTCAAGTGCAGCAGTGAGCAGTAGTAAAGTTAAATCTAGAAGCTGCTGGATAGGATGGCTCCTAAGTTCTTAGCCTCAACCTTCTCAAGAGGTTAATAGCACTCTGCCCTGTTGTCAGAACTTTTGCTGGGGATGTGTCAGGAAAGGGTTCACCCATTGGTGGCGCTGTTGGTCCCGTGGATTGCAGTACCAGTGTCCACCAGCGGGTGTCTTCTTGAAGCCAGGATCTGTAATAAAGGATTTCACCTGCTGGTGGCACTGTCCGATCCATGGGCCGTAGTACCGATGTCCACCAGCGGGTGTTTTCCGGCAGTGTTGAGACGACATTTTCTCCTGCGATCAGGCGTCACCTGAGCCTGATTGCAGGAGATATATAAATACCTGGCAACTCACACTCTCTAGTTGCCTTGGTATCTCTCCTTGCGCCCTGACCTTGCTAACCTGCTACCTGATCTTGAGTCAGCATTCAGTCCCGATCCCGAGCCTATCCTGGTCCTGTGCCTCCTGTGTTCCTGTCATCCTTGCCCTGTAGTCTGATCCCTTTGCACCTTCACCCATCTGCTGATTCCCTGTGTATGACCCAAGCCTGCCTTACGTTTGTGATTTTGGAACTGCCCTTGTTTATCTGCTGATCCTCTGTGTATGACCCTGGCCTGGCTCTCGTTCTTGACTACTGTATTCCCCATCTTCTGTACATAGTTATTTGTTGTTTGTGGGTCACTGTGTGGGTTATTGTCATTGCTGGTTTGTAGGTGTTTGTATATTGTATATCACTATCCTAATAAACGCTTATATATTCACTTACATGCGTTTTGGTTCTCTTTGTGCAGTTCACACAATCTGGTCTTACTAATTTCCTGACAGGATGCCACATCATCCGCGCCGCCTAACCCTTGGGGAGGGAGGCTGGCTTGCTCCACTCCAAGACTGTGGATCTGCTGCTGGGGAGGAAGGATGACCTCTCTCCTAAACTGTTTATCTGCCATTGGGGAGTTGAGCCGGCAGTTTCATATCCCATTCCCTCATCTGGCTGCTGGGATGACGTTTCTCTGTCACTCTCTACCAAGTGCTTGGATCCTTGCTTGGGTGGGAAGCAGTGGCAGCTGGTGCTAAAAAAAATTGGGGGGCACAAACAACCTGAAAAAAACCCCCCCATAGATTGCAGCCACTGTACCCATCAAACGCAGCTACTGTGCCTATCAAACGCAGCCACTGTACCCATCAATTGCTGACACTGTGCCCATCAATTGCCACCAGTGTGCCCCATCAAATGCTGCTACTGTGCCCCATCAGATGCTGCATACATGATGCATCCCGCCCTCAATTACTTTCCAGTGTACATTGCACATTTTCTCCCCCTATATACTGTATAATATGAGATTATTGATATTATACCTTGTGCATTAGATCCCACACATCTGCAGATCACAGAGCCCATACATTCTATTATAAACTGTGCACGGGATTCCATACATCTGCAGATCACAGATTCAATACAATATATTATATACTGTGGATACGATACACCTGCATATTGCAAAACTAATACACTGCGCTATACATTGTACTTATTAATATTATACCTTGTGTATTCCCACACATCTCCAAATCACAGAGCCCATACAATAAATTACGCAATCTGCATTGGAATTTGTGCATCTGCAGATCGCAGAGCCAGCCAGTACATAGAATCACATGGGGTTCCTTACATCTGAAGATCAAAGATCCAATACATTATATAATATGCACAGTGCATGGGATTCTATACAGCTACAGACCACAGATCCAATACATTATATTATATTATATATTGTGCATTAGATCCCATACATATACAGACCACAGATCCAATACATCATATTATATCTGTACATGAGATTCTATGTATCTGCAGATTACTGGGCTAATGCAATACATTATGCACTGGACTCTATACATCTGCAGATCACAGAACCTATACAATATATTACACTTCCTGCGATTCTGCAGATTGCAGAGCCAGCCAGTACAATCACAGTGCATGGGATTCCATACAACTGCAGATCACAGATCCAATACATTATATTATACACTGTGCATTGGATGTTATACATCTGCAGACCACAGATCCAATACATTATACAGTATTATATCTGTATATGGGATTCTATGTATCTGCAGATTACTGAGCTAATGCAATACATTATACAGTGCTCATTAAATTCTACACATCTGCACATTACACAGAAACAATACAATATATACACTGTGCTTGGCATTCTATATATCAAAACACATTTAAACACACAGTGCATTTGCACCATGCAATTTCCCTGCGACTGCGATTTTCTGAAAGTAGCCGAACGTCAGTGCGCAGGCGCCGTATAGAGCCGCACCGACGTTCGGCTTCTTTCGGCTACTCGTGACGCGATGTATGCGACCGTCAGAAGCCTGTCGGAAGCCTGTCAATCAAATAGGAACGCCCAGTCCCGAAGACCATACCCAGAAGCGGCGGAGAAGATCGCTCTCTAAAACGGTAAGTACTGCTCGGATTTTAAAAAAACTACCCGATTTCCCTTGACAAAATGAGCATCAATCTAATCTTAAAAAATGTTTTTCGGGTGAACTCCCGCTTTAAGGTGAAAAAACATCCGATACTTACAGGCCCCCCAGCCCCCCGGTTTACTTACCTAAGCCCTCGAAAGTCCCGTGTCAAGAACGCGATTGCATCTCAGCTCTTCTCGGCCCGGACTTCTCGGCTCTTCATTGGATAGATTGATGGCAGCGCAGCCATTAGCTCGTCCTGCTGCTATGTACGCCGAATACAGGACTCTGGAGCGCGCCGGCAAGGTAACCCCCTTGGGAGAGCGCTTCCCAGAGGGGGTTATCAGAAGCAGGGAGGAGCTGAGACAGCCGCCGTGGGACCCCAGAAGAGGGACCCAAAAATTAGCTGCACAGTGGAGGTAAGCATGACATGTTTGTTATTTTTTTTATATATTCGAACCTTTAATACCACTTTAACATTTTCAGAGCACAACATAACAGAGGAATGTGCGTTGTCAATAAAGTAAACACCTTTGTTCTCCTGTATCCCTTGATTGTTGTCATTATTGCATATAATAAGTAATTTGTTAGAAATTTAATACATTTGGTCCTCAAATCCAGCCTCTAAAATCCTATATTGCTGAATGGATTTCAAAATCTCCACACTGTCATATCTACACTTCACACATTTCCAAATTTCCAATGTTCAGCTGCAGACAAGGGACGCTATATACTAAATCAATCCAAATGTGTCTCACTGCAAGCAAGTGCACATTAACTTGCTACAGTCTACTAGTTTAAATTGGCATACAAAACCCATTATTTTCAATTACAACACATCGTTGGGCTTATCAAACAAATATCAAGTAAATCTATCTAAACTGTCTCTTATAATTACATGTAGTGTGACAATTATTTTGTCACATTTTAAAAGCCTATTTAACGAGAGCTGTGTTGAACCTGTGATTTATTTAGGCACCACATCCCAAGCAAACTATAATAAACTACTATAATAAACTACAATATAAACATATAAAAGGGACTTTATAGATGCCAAAATAATGCAGTAAAGCCCAAAAAAATAAGTTTTGCTTAGATTCATTCAAATAGTTTATTAGCTAATCATGCATAGTAAATGAAAATGTACAGTATAGCGGTTTTGACAGGTACCCGCTCCCACTTCTGGGCGATCTCCTCCTTGCACACGCTGCCTTCTGGTACCTGTGTGTGTCCCAGAATACAGCGGGACCATTCAGAAAGTGCAGCGTGACTCGAATATGCGCAGTAAGAAAACCGGCTGTAAAACCTAGAAGCCTTTACTGTCGTTTTCCCTTACTTGCAATTCCGGCATCTGCATCCGAAGCCGATGGATCCCTGGACAGGTAAGTGTCCTTATATTAAAGCATATTAAAGTATTTGTAGCTGCTGACTTTAATTTTTTTTTTTCAGACGGAGCTCCTCTTTAAATGTCTTTAACGTCCTAAGCACTAATATTATTTTCATTCAGTTGATGCTGATTCCTGCAGTGGACTGAGGATACATTTCAATATGTTTCTTGGATCAAAGATATGCTTTCTTAAGAGATATGCTGCGTACACGCGATCAGTTCGTCTGATGAAAACGGTTTGATGGACCGTTTTCATCAGACTAACCTATCGTGTGTGGGCCCCATTGGTTTTTTATCCATCAGTCAAAAAACTAGGAACTTGTTTTAAAATTATCTGATGGATAAAAAAAACTATAGAAAAAAACTATCGTCTGTGGGTACGTCTATCGGTTAAAAATCCACGCATGCTCAGAATCAAGTCGACGCATGCTTGGAAGCTTTGAACTTCATTTTTTTCAGCACGTCGTTGTGTTTGACGTCACCGCGTTCTGACAAGGTCATCGGTTTTTTAACTGATGGTGTGTAGGCACGACTGATCATCAGTCAGCTTCATCGGATAACTGATGGAAAAATCCATCAGACTGTTTTCATCAGACGAACTGATCGTGTGTACAGGGCATTAGAGTATAGGAGGCATATTGAGTAAAACATCCAGCCAGCCAAGTATAAATCAATTAACTCCCATATCAAAAGGAGATCTCAGAGGACATAAATGTGGGGGATCCTGGGCAGCTACAACTTATATGTAGCTTTAATAAGTCTGTCAGAATTGTACAGTAATCATAACAGGTCCTAACAGAGTTGCTAATAAATACTCAACTCAAACAGATTTTATATTGCATATTTCCATGTGCATAAGTTCTTGATGATATTAAACACACAGGAAACAAATTGGGCCATCAAAAACAGTCCTCCAAGGATCTCCTACTAAACAGGAGGAGCGACCTGTCTCTGAATTCTTCCAAATAAACACTGAGCCAATCAAAATGGTCAAAGACAATGAACCCAGAAGAAAACCAGGTTAAAATGTCAGCTCCTCCTCTTTCAAATACTTCTTTGAAGAAGAAAATAACTTCTTAGGAGGCATGAAATATATCAGCCCTTCACTCAGGTTCCTCAAATTCAGCAAAATAATTCAGTCAAGCAGTCTCCTACAAATAAAGCCCCATGCACAGTAAGAATTTAGCCCCAGTGCATGGAGCTCTGTTGTTTAGCTTCGAACAGGGGACACAGGTGCCCCGTCCAGCACCGTTCCTGGCAGCTTGCAAGGCCCTACAAGGCTGGATGGGATGGGGCTGGATGGTGCAACTACTGGTACAAAAGTTTAGGGCAGTACATGCCCAGAGACAAATGCCCGGAGTGCAGGCTTCTTGTGTTCCATGCATTTGTGCCTGGATGCATAGTGCCCTAAACATTTGTACCACTATATAAAAGATGGTCACTGCGCTGTGGGGTAGGGGGTGGAGGGAGAAGCAAAGGAAGAGGGGGATGGGCCTTGGATGGAATAGACAATGAAAAGAAAAAATACTATGATACTGCAATATACAGTAAAAACTGAGTGCATATAAATGATACAGTGAGCGAACACCTATGATGCTGCAATATGTAACAGTGAAAACTCAGTGTATGTACACTAATGCATACAAAAAAAAAAAAATACATGGAATAAGGTGCATAAAAAAATGATGATAACAATTAGGAATGCAATCACACATGTAATAGAGTCCCATCCGTAAAAGTGATCAAATATAAAAGTCCAATAAATAGTCCACAAGATAGTGTCTGGATGAAACACCTCCACCAAAGATGCAGCGTGCTAAATGGAATCTTCAGTGATATCACCTCTGAGTGCACTAGCAGCTTGTGGATGTACACACTTAATTTCATCTATTTATGTGAGTTTTTTTGATTTTACTAAACTTGTTTTTATATACGGAGTTATGCTATGGACCCCCCCCCCTTTTTTTCTTTTAACGTCATCGCTACATACTGAGTTGACCGATAGACGTCTGGGGATCAGAACATATCTCAGTCTACCTAGCTGACACGCTGAGGGGGATACGAGTTTGGCACTCGTGGATTGACGCCTGCTGTGTTTTTTGCTACATTGTTACGCTACATGCACTCTGTGTTTATCTTCTCTCTTCCATAATATACATCTGCTATTGAGATCTGCCCTAGCAATTAAGGAGAAAGTGTCTGCCAGTTTCTACATCCAGTTTGACCTGTGACATTTTTTAGCTGTTTGGATCAAACAGCAGTGAGGTGAGCTGCTAGTGCACTCAGAGGTGATATCACTGAAGATTCCATTTAGCACGCTGCATCTTTGGTGGAGGTGTTTCATCTAGACACTGTCTTGTGGACTATTTATTGGACTTTTATATGTGTTCACTTTTACGGATGGGACTCTATTACATATGTGATTGCATTCCTAATTGTTATCATCATTTTGTATGCACCTTATTCCATGTATTTTTTTATTTTTATGCATTAGTGTACATGCACTGAGTTTTCACTGTTACATATTGCAGCATCATAGGTGTTCGCTAACTGTATCATTTATCCCCTTATTAAAGGAGGCTTCCAGATTCCGATAAGCCCCGCACCCACAGGCCCCCACAACCACCGGGCAAGGGTTGTGGGGATGAGGCCCTTGCCACCATCAACATGAGGACATGGTGCAGCATCCTTCCTATGTTGAGGGCATGTAGCCTGGTACGGTTCAGGAGGGGGGCGCTCTCTCATTTCCTTTAGAAATGTAATTTTGCTGCAGGGACTGTTCTAAACACGGGAAAATGCACCACTTTACAGGCATACTATAGACACCCCTCAGGTACTTAATTTTAATTTAAGTTATGACAATAACTTGCATATAAGCATTTAAAATTAGCACTTTTGGTTTTTCATGTTAGTGTCCCATAGACTTTAACAGGGTTCCCTAAACTCAGCATATTATTCGGTGTTCGCCAGAACATCCGAACAACCAAAGTTCAGCCCAAACTTATGCTCGGGCCAAACCGTTCGCATTTCCCTATTAGTCATATAGCAGCTAATGTTCAGAAATACATACAGGAACTCAGTACCCACAATAGCCAGACCCTTGTTTCAGGAGTGTAAGTACCCCCTTCTCAAGAACCTCCTGCCCTGCTTAAGCCCTACCAGTCTAAGGACTAATTTCATACTGGGGGAAGACTATACCACCCTCTGAAAAAGTGATCTGCAGTGGATTGCTTTTTTAGACGAGGGTTGACAGCTGGTTTGATTGATCCCCAGAGGGATTTTTTTATATCCCAATAGGATATTTATATTGAATGACTGCACCACAACTGCCATAGTAAGAGAATTTTTGCAGGCGCCTGTCAAACCTGTTGTGCCAAGTTAAAAACTCAGCTCTCTAGCTGGCATGTACTGTAGAACTGGAGGGGGGCAATCAGGAGGTGGATAAATACGTTGATCAGCTACCTATTTTTTACTAAACTCCCCCACTTGCTGTGTTAACTAATGGCGCATACACACAATTGGAAATTCGGACAACAAAACTGTGATTTTTTTCCGAATGAGTTTTGGCTCAAACTTGTCTTGCATACACATGGTAGAGCTGCACGATTAATCGTCAAAAATCGTTATGGCGATCTTTTTCCCATTGCGATCTTTGGTATTCAAAGAATTTTCTCTCTGCACTTTGGTATGCAAAGAATTTTCTCTCTGCTCTCAGCCAAAAGTCAAAGTCTGGGCAATCTGCCAAGTCTGGGCAGTCTGACAAGTTTTGAAAACATTTTATCAGTGGAATGTTAAGTTTAAACAATGTATCAATTTGACTTTTACATCAAAGGAATAGACTTCTGTATGTAAATTAGGAACGTTTAACCACTTAAACACCATACCTTTTTCTGACAGCTCTTTTTAAGTTAAAATAATTTTTTTTTTTTGCTAGAAAATTACTTAGAACCCCCAAACATTTTTTATATATATATATATATATATATATATATATATATATATTTTTTTTTTACTAGAGACCCAATAGAATAAAATGGCGGTTGTTGCAATATTTTATGTCGCACTGTATTTGCGCAGCGGTCTTTCAAATGCAATTTTTGGGGAAAAAAATTACCTTAATGAATTAAAAAAAAAAACTAACCAGTAAAGTTAGCCCAATTTTGTATAAATGTAAAATAATGTACACCATGAGAATTGTGAGAGAATCGTGATCTTTATTCTAAGCAGAAAAATCATGATCCTCATTTTGGCCAGAATCGTGCAGCTCTTATGCCTCGTACACACGACCAAGAATCTCGTCGTAAAAGAAACGTAGTTTTCCTCGACGAGCTTCTTGTCAAGCTTGATGAGATTATTGTCAAGCTTTCCTTGCATACACACTGTCGAGACAAAATCTCGTCGTTCTGAAACGCGGTGACGTACAACACGTACGACAGCACTAAAAAGGGGAAGTTCAATTCCACTGGCGCCACCCTTGGGGCTGCTTTTGCTAATCTCATGTTACCACGTGTTAAGTAAAAGTTTGATGAGAGACGATTTGCGCTTTTCAGTCTGTTACAGCGTGACAAATGTGCTATCTCTATTACGAACGCTACTTTTACCGAAGGTGCGCTCCTGTCTCATACTTTATTCTGAGAATGCGCGGGTTTTTAAGCATTCACACAAACATGTTTCTCGTCGTAAACCAGCCCGACGAGAACCACGATGAGAAAATTGAGACTCCCGACGAGAAAAAAAAGAGCATGTTCTCTTTTTTTCTTGTCGAGATCCACAACAGTTTTCTCAAAGAAAAACATACACACGACCGTTTTTCTCTGCAAAAAAGCTCTGCCAGCAGTTTTCTTAATGGTTTTTGCAGAGGAAAACGGTCGTGTGTACGAGGCAGAACACACGGTCACACAAATGTTGAAGGAAATACCGAACGTCAAGAATGTGGTGACGTACAACACTACGACGAGCCAAAAAATGAAGTTCAATGATTCCGAGCATGCGTTGAATTGATTCCCAGCATGCGTAGGATTTTTGTGCGTCGGAATTGCATACAGACGATCAGAATTTCCGACAAGAGCCAATGACCGATGGAGCTTACACATAGTCGGAATTTCCGACAAAAAGCTCACATCGAACATTTGTTGTCGACAATTCCGATCGTGTGTACACGGCATTAGCCTTATAGTTTGTCCTACACCCAGTCATTGTCACTTTGGCAGGACAACATAGTTGAATCTGAATATAAAGAGAAATAAAATTGTAAAATAATGTATGTTATACACATGAATTAAACACATATAGTTGCCAGAATGCAATATGTTTCACAGTGAAGTACTCTTGAAACTAAAGTGTTAATTTTATGTAGTTGAAAGCTCAAGAATCATGACATCCTTGTATACAGGGCACCAGTTACAAGGTTCAAAGTGCTTTTCATTGAAAGAGAAACTGATTAAGGCATGGTAAGTGAACACTGATTTTGATGCCGTGTTCACTGTTTCTTCGTGTGACATAAATGCCAGAATAGATTACATATTGTAGAAGACATGGCCAAATTATGCTAATTATCTTTTGTCACACTGATAAAATGACAAAAGTTCTTTCTGCTCCTGAAATGTTTGGATAGCATTGATGAATGTCATGTGTCATGTTCAGCATATGCTGTAGTAGACCTGACTTATATTCTCTTAAAGTGGTAGTAAAGTCTTTTTTTTTTACCTACAGGTAAGCCTATAATAAAGCTATCCTGTAGGTAAAATTAATATCTTCTAAACGTGCATTTTAGTGAGCAGCAGCCGGTGACGTCAAAGGAATAACCTACCTGTGCTGTTCCTTCAGAACTGTGTGCCGCGGCTGAGGCCCCGTACACACGGCCGAGGAACTCGACGTGCCAAACACATCGAGTTCCTCGGCCAGTTCAGCCCTGAAGCCGCCGAGGACCTCGGCGGGCCGAGAGCTCCCATAGAACAACGAGGAAATAGAGAACATGTTCTCTATTTCCTCGCCGAGCTCCTCGTCGGCTTCCTCGGCCGAAAGTGTACACACGGCCGGGTTTCTCGGCAGAATTCAGCCAGAAACTCGGTCGGAAGCTGAATTCTGCCGAGGAAACTGGTCGTGTCTTAGACTTAGACTTAGACTTCCATGCACACGCGCAGGAGTGAGGTAATCGCGGCTTGGCCAATCTGGACAACCAGAGTCCCTGAACCCGGAAGGAAGACCGGATGAAGATGGAAGCGCACCGCTGGAGGGCTTTGTTTTAAGGTAAGTCTTTCATAATGTGCTAGTATACATCACATACCTTGCAGGTGGATTTTTTTTTTTCCTGACAGGGTTTACTCAAAATTGTTCAACTGAATTGTTAATAGCATAATTTCCATTTTGTCCTATTTCCATTACAGTTCTTTTTTAAATCCATCAGTTGACATTTTCCCACATTTTATAACACCTTATGCCGCGTACACACGATAGTTTTTCGGCATGAAAAAATAAAACTTTTTTTTCAGCATGTCCAGAAAACGACGTTTTTCCAACTTCATCATTAAAAACAATGTTACCCACACACCATCGTTTTTGAAAAATGATGAACAAAGCGCGGTGACGTACACCACGTACTTCGGCACTCTGAAGGGGAAGTTCTATTCGCCTTTGGGCTGCTTTTAGCTGATTCCTTGTTAGTAAAAGACGATTTGCGCTTTTTTGTCTGTTACAGCGTTATGAATGTGCCTATTCCATTATGAATGGTAGTTTTACCAGAACGAGCGCTTCCGTCTCTTAACTTGCTTCTGGGCATGCGCGTTTAAAACGTTGTTTTTGCCCACACACGATCATTTTTAACAACACGAAAAACAACATTTTAAAAAACTACGTAAAAAAATGCAGCATGTTCGAAAAAAAAATTTGTCGTTTTTCAGAAGCCGAAAAACGATGTGAAGCCCCCACATGATCATTTTAATTGGCGTTTTTAAAAACCTAGTTTTTTTTTATGCCGAAAAACTATTGTGTGTACGCGGCTTTAGGCTCAATTTACAAAGCTTTAACAAAAAAATAAGAATCAGAATTTTCAACCATTTGATTGCAACTTTCAAATTTCAAAATAACGATTAATTTTATCACTACTTATATAAAATCATAGTTGGTTAAATAAAAAAGGATAAGTGTATACTTTCATTTGAAAGTGTAGTTATCAGCCAAACCCCCCCCCCCCACACACACACACACAGGAACCTACCCTCTCTACAGCTACAGCCTCAAGAGACAGTTCCATATCAGATTATAGGGATAGGATTTATATTCTAAGAATCTTTACACTGGGCCAGCTTAGCTCAATGTAAGTATCTATAACTCATATTCAGAGAGACACTGGTACTGGCACTACATACAGTGCGAACCATGTTGTTCTGGTTCTGTGCGAGTGTCTTCCCCTCTGCACACCAAACACAACCCGGATTCACAAAGCACTTGTGCCGACGTATCACCAGATACGCCATGTAAGTGCAAATATGCGCCATCGTATCTGTGCGCCGGACCCACAAACTAAGATACGCCTAAAAATCATCCCACCGACGTAACTTGCCTACGCCGGCATAGAGTGGGCGCATATTTACGCTGGACGCATGGTGGCGCTCACATTGATCAGCTATTCAAATATGCTAATGAGGAAAATACGGCGATTCACGAACGTACGTGCGGCCGACGCAGGCTACGAGTGGTGCGCGTATGTTGTACGTCCGGCGTAAAGTTAAGCCCCATAAAGGAGGTGTAACTCAGCAGCAGACATGTAAAGGGCTGCACCAAGGAATACAAGCCGGCGTATTTTACGTAGTTTACATTGGACGTGAATATGACTAGGCGTAGGTTACGTTCACGCCGTAGGCAGTGATCCGGCGTATCTTAGGCAGTTTTTCCGACGTGTTTGTGAGCATGCGCACTGGGATGCGTCCACGGGACGGCGCATGCGCCGTTTGTTATACGTATATGTCTGGCGCTCGGCCCATCATTTGCATGGGGTCATGCCTCATTTGCATGGCTCACACCCACTTCCACCTACACCGGCTTACGCCTAGGAAACCCAGCACAGTTTTGGGAGCAAGTGCTCTGTGAATTCCATGCTTGCCTCTCTGCGCTGCGTCCGCATAGCGTACAGGAGATATGCTACGGCGGCAGAAATGTGCGCCGCTGTTTGTGAATCCGGGCCAAGGGGTCACTTATTTAGCACATCCCACATTAATAGAAAATATTGTATTTTTTGAATGAATACAAGGTGTTCTCTAATTGGACAAGTCAGAGACGAGGAACGATAATGTTACAGTCTATGGGGCAGATCCACAGAGATCTGCACCGGCGCAGCGTATGGGAGATACGCTACGCCGCTGTAACTTACTTTTTTAAACTTCGAATCCACAAAGAATTTGCACCGTAAGTTACGGCGGCATAGTCTATCTCTCGCGGCGTAAGGGTGCCTAATTCAAATCGGCGAGTAGGGGGCGTATTTCATTTAAATGAAGTGTGTACCCGCGCCGAATGAACTGCGCATGCGCCGTCCCTAAATTTCCCGCCGTGCATTGCGCTAAATGACGTCGCAAGGACTTCATATTTTTTAACATAGACGTGAATTAGGTCCATCCCGATTCACGGACGACTTACGCAAAAAAAAAGAAAAATCTAAATAAACGTGGGAACAATGGCCATACTTAACATGGCAAATCTAACTATACGCCGCAAAACACCAGCTTTAACTATACGCCGGAAAAAGCCGACTAGAGACGACGTAAGAGAATGCGACTGCCGCGCGTACGTTCGTGGATCGTCAGAAATAGCTAATTTGCATACTCGACACGGAAAACAACGAGAACTCCACCCAGCGGACGCCGAAGTATTGCATCTAAGATCCAAAGTCGTACGAAGCCATACGCCTGTCGGATATAACCCAGATGCTGTCGTATCTTGGATTGAGGATTCAAACCAAAGATACGACGCAGGAAATTTGAAAGTACGCCGGCGTACTCGCTCTGTGGATCTGCCCCTATGCCTCTATCAATTAGATAGAGGCATACGTTTGATACCCAATAACAAAATCAACTTTTGTATCATAATTAGTTTTTGATCACTATTTTGTTGCCTAAAGTAACCCCTTTTTAGGCCCCCTGTTGGCCGGCAATCCCTCCTCCCCAACCCTCCTTTTTTTGACTCTATCAATTAGGAAATGTCTTGTACAGTATTCACTGAAATAACAATTACTAGCAATAAACAGAATTGCTACTAATAGTTGCCATAATAACAAGGGAAAGAGCTTATGTGATAAAAACAGCAACGCAAGCATAAAGTGGAAACTTTGGCCCATATTCTCTCTAAAAATCCGCGGGCTGCGCTTAAGGCACTTACACTCCGCTGTCCCAACTTACAGGAGCAAGTGTTGTATTCCCCAAACACTTGCTCCATAAGTTGGGACGGCGGAGTGTAAATGCCCCGGCGTAGCCTGGCGGATCTCCAAGGGGGCGGCTTGTATTCAAATTAAGCGCGCCCCCGATTCTAATGAACTGCGCATGCGCCGGGCTTCAAAAAGCCCAGTGCGCATGCTCCAGTTCTCGGCGGAAAACGTCAATGACGCCGACGTGTGCGTCATTGACGTAAAGTTGTATTCAAGAACGACTTACGGAAACGACGTACCCGACGAAAAAACACGACGCAGACCAGACGCCATCCGTAACATGGCCTACGTGGGACTTGCGGAAATTTACTCCTCATATAGCAGGACTAAATTTCCGCTTACGCAAACTACGTTAGCGACGGTTACGCGACGCGAACTCGTTCGGGAATCGGCGTAGAAGGATCATTTGCATACGCAAATGAGTCCTTCACGTAAATGCCATCTAGCGGCGGCCGGCGTCATTACATTTAAGATCCGCCAGTGTAAGTGACTTACAGATGGCGGATCTTAAGTGTATCTATGCGAAAATGATTCTAAGAATCAGTCGCATAGATACACGGGCCAAAAAAGGGAGATACGATGGAGTATCCTGAGATACTCCATCGTAACTTCTATGAGAATATGGCCCAGTGTCCACAAATGAATCCCCCCCCCCCCTGCAGTTCACACAAGCTAGTCCTATATTGCAGCCCCCATCTTAGATCCCTTGGCCTAGTAAAAATAAACAAAAAAGGAAAAATGCTCACCTAGGGTGGTAGTGTGATTCACTGTTTCCCAGCGGTAGCTGTTTTTTTTTTGGTGGGGTTGGGGGCGGGTAGGGGCAAACAACCTCCCACTCCCACTGGTTAGCTGGTCGGTCCGGCACTTACCCCATCGTGGAAGGTGGCAGGCAGTGTGGTACAGCGGCTGGGCTCTGAGTCCTCTCCTCCATGGCGGGCTCCTCCCCTCCTCCTAGGTGTTAAATAGGATCGGCTGTGCTTTCAGCCAAGCAGGTGACCGGTGTAAAAACACGCTTCCTGATTGGCTGGGAGGATGATTAGTGTTACAACAGCGAATGTTGATTTGCTGTTGTAAAACACCTGGGTGGGCTCGGAGGGCACTTTCTGCGACCTGAGCCCACCCTATATTGAAGCCTATGTAGCGTCTATGTACTTTATAGTACCGGTGCTAGTTAAATTTAAGGGTAGATCAGAGTGTAGTTAAACTCTGATCCAGATTGTTAGTAGCAAAATGCGGTCTCTGTCTCAGCTTGGCTGTGCTGTGAGCCCATTCTGCTGTGCTGGGGTGTTCTTCCAGCCCCGGTGCTGCAGGTGGCAGCAGTGGAGTCAAGGTTTGGGTGCTCTTTCCCAGCAGCCAATCACGAGGGTTTGTACTCGCTGTGCATGCTGGGGAGGGGTATTTATGGGGCAGACGCCATAGGTTCTGGGTCTTCTTCGTCCAGTGTGGCACCCACCTTTAGGGTGGCCACATCACGGCGCCCCAGCGTTATGGCCTACCTGGCCGGGGCGTGCGTGCCACGCGGTGTTCCTGGGCCCTGCTGGCCCGGAGCATCTGAACAGCGACGGGGACCCAGTGAGTGACTGGGTTCCCACTTTGAAGATCCCAAGCTGTACTGCTGTTCGGTGGGGAGTCAGTCTGAGGAGCGCCATTGAGAGGCTGGCGGTCCAAGAGGGCCTGGACAAACCACCGGGGATCGAGGTAGCCGGACACCGACGGAGACAAGTTGAAGGAGATCCAGACGTAACTCATTTAAGGAGGGATATCTCCAAGAATTCAACCCAGAGGGGACCTGTGGCAGAGGTATTTTTCTGAGGCTCATTGAGAGGGGTCTGTGGCAGAGACTTTCTCCCAAGTTCAAGTTCACCAAGGAGGGTCTGTGGCAGAGACTTATTCCTACAATTGTCCGAGTGATACTCCGGCTGCCAGGTCAGTGGGAGGGGCCTGTCTGGGTACACTAAACCCATTCCGGCGGGAGTGGTGAAGAGAAGTGTTACGTTTGGGAGCAGGACTGTTTCCTATCATTACGCCTGAATCTGTTATTCTCCTATCTTCTTCAGCATTACGTTCCTCACCACAAGTTTACAGTTTTTGCCCGGCTGGGTAATAAAGAGCACAGCAAAGAGCACCTGTCTGGACATTCCTTTACTTCTACTACATGCAATATGCATCATTCACCCCTAGGAATTTCAGAGGTGACACGAGGTAACACGCCGCTCAAAAATCCAGCAGCTCCACTGGGGGTAATGCTACACCTATTAGAGCCTCTAATAGGTGGGACAGGAAGTGCCACTCCTCCTGAAGCTCCCACTCCCACCCCCCAAAAAATGACATGCCAAATGTGGCATGTAAGGGGGCGAGGAGTGGATTAAGCGGAAGTTCCACTTTTGGGTGGAACTCCGCTTTAAAGGGGTTGTAAACCCTAGTTTTTTGTTTTTAAATAACAAACATGTCATACTTACCTCCACTGTGTAGTTCGTTTTGCACAGAGTGGCCCCGGTCCTCCTCTTCTGGGGTCCCTCAGCGGTGCAGGTGGCTCCTCCCTGCATTGAGTATCCATGTTGGAGAAGTGCTCTCCTTGGTGGACACCCTGCGTTCCTGAGTCTCGCATTCGTGTCCGTTCACACAGAATGCAGGACTCGGCCCCGCCCCCAGGTGCCGCATCAATGGATTTAATTGACACCAGCGGGAGCCAATGGCTGCGCGGCTATCAATCTAGCCAATCTGGACATGAGACACCAGTTAGAGATGGTGTGCTTGTTCCCGGATGGAAGATTGCAGCGTTCAGGTAAGTAAATGGGGGGGGGGGGCTGGGGATTGCAGTACTACAGAAGGTCTTTCACCTTAAAGCATAGAATGCATTAAGGTGGAAAAACCCTGAGGGTTTAGAACCCCTTTAAGTATATTTTCTATTCTCCTAGAATCGTCATGTCCTCTGGTTACTGTATGGTGCCCCTGGCTGTCCAAGAGACGCCTTGTCTATCACTGTGACTCACATTTGTGACAGTGATCTAAACGCCACCTCCTTCCAGACAAACACACACAGAGAAGTGCAGTGTGAGCCCGGGGCGCTGATACCACAACTAGAGGAGGGCGGGGGTACACGTCACTAGAGGGAGAGGCAGTGACATGCAGTGATAATAGCAGGGAAGGTGGCAGCATCAACTAACCAGGATTATATCAAAACATGGCATCCACTACATCCCTTTGGATGAGTTTTGTGCTGGTTTGCTCCTGGCTTTTGCTGTCCCAGTCAGTTGTTTCTTATGTTTTAGCATTTAGATTTTGTTCATTCAATCTGGACAACACTGAAAACCAAGAGCATATTACAAAGTATATCTGTATTGGGGCTCGTTCACACCATATTCATTGAGCTGCACCGATCGGCATAGATCAAGGCAGGCTCAATGCAAGGGCACACAGAAAATAATTGCCCAGGAGAAAGGGGGAGAATATGCTCCTCTTATCCAAAAGTGTTGGTTCATGCCAGCAGGAAAACTAAGGGGTGGGTGAGCAAATGCAAACTAAATATAAGCCAAAAGGGTGGGGTATAAAGAGAAAGGGGGAGCTTGAGTGAGCTATAGTAAACGTGGTACATTGCCCTCAAAGGACAAAGTACAGGTTCACTTTGACCACTAGCCGAGCAGGCTTTTTCTGACACTTTTTGTTTACAAGTTAAACCACTTCCATACCAGGCACTTACGCACCTTCCCGCCCAAGCCAATTTTCAGCTTTCAGCACTGTCGCACTTTGAATGGCAATTGCGCGGTCGTGCGACGTGGCTCCCAAACAAAATTGGCGTCCTTTTTTTCCCACAAATAGAGCTTTCTTTTGGTGGTATTTGATCACTGCGATTTTTTTTTTTTGCGCAACAACTAAAAAAAGACTGAAAATTTTGAAAAAAAATTACGTTTTTATTTTTTTCTGTTAATTTTTTTGTAAATAAGTACGTTTTCTCTTTCAATTACGGGTACTGATATGGCGGCACCGATGAGATGGCACTGATGGACATCGATGAGGTAGTACTGACGGGCACAGATGAGGTGGCACTGATTGGCGGCGCTGGTATGCGGCACTGATGGGCACACATAGGCGGCACTGATGGGCACACATAGGCGGCACTGATGGGCACACATAGGCGGCACTGATGGGCACACATGGGCGGTACTGATGGGCACACATGGGCGGCACTGGGCACTCATAGGCGGCACAGATGGGCACTCATGAGCGGCACTTATGGGTGGCACTGATGGATACTTATGGGTGGCACAGATGGGCACTGATAGGTGGGCACTGGGCATGGATGGGCACTGTGGGGTGGCACTGATGGACACTGTGGGGTGGCACTGATGGACACTGTGGGGTGGCACTGATGGACACTTGGGGTGGCACTAATGGACACTTGGGGTGGCACTAATGGACATTGTGGGGCAGCACTGATCTACCCATGTTGCCAGTCAGTGCCCATTTGTGGGCACTGATTGGCATCTTTTTTTTTTTTTTAAGACTTTTTTAAAAAAAAAATTCCATGCTTTTTTATTTTGTTTGGCCCACCCTGGTGCTCCAGGGTGGGCTTCCCTGGTGGTCCATGTGGCGATCCGAGGGGGGGGCTGCGCTGATAAACAATCAGCGTGAACCACCCCCTGTCAGGAGAGCCGCCGATCGGCTCTCCTATACTCGCGTCTGTCAGATGCGAGTGAGGAAGAGCCATCAACGGCTCTTCCTGTTTACATCGTGATCAGCCGTGATTGGACACGGCTGATCACGTGGTAAAGAGTCTCCGCCGGAGGCTCTTTACCGAGATCGGAGATGCAGGGTGTCAGACTGACACCCCGCATCACCGATCGCCACGCTGCGCGCCCCCACGGGGGCGCGCGGCATGAAATCCTGCAGGACGTCCATGGACGTCCTGTCAGGATTTCAGAACCACTTCCCGGACGTAAATCGGCCATAGGCCGGGCGGGAAGTGGTTAAAGCAGTATTTTTTGCTAGAAGATTACTTCCCAAGCATTATACATTTTTTTTTTAGCAGAGACCCTAGGGAATAAAATGGTACACAGTATTTGCGCAGTGGTTTTGCAAGCGCAATATTTTGGGGAAAAATACACTTTAATTAATTTTAAAAAAACACAATATTTACCCCAATTGTTTTGTATAATGTGAAAGATAATATTACACTGAGTAAATAGATACCCAACATGCCAAGCTTTAAAATTGCACACGCTTGTGGACAAACTATAGTACTTTAAAATCTCCATGGGCAGTGCTTTAAATGCATTTACGGGTTACTTGTTTACAGTTCAAGAGGACGTCTTGTGCTAGAATTATTGCTATAATGTTTGCAGCGATACCTCACATGTGTGATGCGAACACTGTTTACATATGTGTGTGTGTGACTAACGCATGCGTTCACTTCTGTGCGCGAGCGCTGGCGAGCGGCGGGATATATATATATATATATATATATCGCCCACCCCAAATCTAGAGGGCGCTATTTCAAATTTAGGGGAAGTCTGGGCTAATTCTTGGGCCCAGAACTGTTTTATTAACACAAATTTGCCTCTGTCCTGACTGTGGTACTACTTGGTAGTTTCCCTTGTTGCCTGCAGGTGGTGTTGCCATCTTGGTCCTATGTTGGAACGCAGGTGTACCATAGTGTGTTGGGTTTCCCTTCTCGGCAGCAGTGCAGTGGGAGTGGTGACCCCGCTGTGCATGCTGGGGAGGGGTACTTAAGGGACAGATGCCATTGATCGGGGTCCTTCGCCTCGTGGCCCTCCTGGCACGAGGTGTGCGTGTGTGTGAGCCCGACTTCGGGGCCACGTTGGCCCGGAGTGGTTTTGCTGTTGAGTAGGCCCCAGCTATGCTGGCTGGGGCCTGCAATCCTAAAAGGGGATCCCAAGCTGTCTGTCCACAAGGGAGGAAGCTATGTTAATGAAGGAAACCAGGGGAGGACCTGCCCTGGAGGAGACCGGCAAAGTGCTAGCGCCTCAGGTGAGGCCTGGTGACCTAATTAAGTAGGGATCCACTACATTGAAAGCCCTGCAGTCTGACGGTTCCGGGTTAAAGGCTCTTCTACTGCTCGTCTGGAGGTTCGGGACTTTGAAATCCTGTGGCAGAGGATTCCTGGACGCATCCAAATTCCTTCTAGATTGTAAGCGCTAACGAGCAGGGCCCTCTGATCCCTCCTGTATTGATTTGTATTGTGACTGTACTGTCTTCCCTGATGTAAAGCGCTGCGCAAACTGTTGGCGCTATATAAATCCTGTATAATAATAATAATTCAAAGGTCTGTGGCAGAGACCAGGTTCATTCCAAAAGGTCTGTGACAGAGATGATGCACATTAGTTTGTGCATCATCCCGGCTGCTAGACCAAGTGACAGGGGACTATCCAGGTGAGCAATACCCACTCAATAGCTGAGAGCGGAGACTGATTTATTCTGTACCGTGTGCCTGAACCTTCCCCTGCTTTTCTCCTCCCTCCTGCTTTCTCTATTTCAAGTTACCTTAAAGGATCACTAAAGGAATTTTTTTTTTTTTTTTTAGCTAAATAGCTTCCTTTACCTTACTGCAGTACTGGTTTCATGTCCTCATTGTTCATTTTTGCTTTGAAGTAGCTGTAATTCTGCTCTGATCTCCACACTTCCTGCTTGTCTGGCTCCTTATGAAAAAACTCATGGGAGCTTCTCACTGTGGTCTAAGCCGTGTGTCTAAAACTCCTCAGAACCAATCAGATTAATTTTAAAAACAAAACACTGCCCTGGATTTGTTTGTTTTTGTTCTGTGGGTCTCTTTACTTCACATAAACATGAAACCAGTTTAAAACCGAAAGTGAAACTAGAGGCACATTATATGATAGAATTTAATCTATTTTTAATCATTTTTAAAAGGAATCAGTTAACTTTTATGTCTCTATACCCTGTAAACAGTCATTTTAGCAAAAAAATGTTTTTCCTTTAGTGACCCTTTAAGTAAAAGAAATAAAGCCTAACTGTTGGAGGTTTTACATCTGTCCGGACATTGCATTTATTATGGACTTTCCCACCCTGACAACGAAGCTACAGAGGTAACGTGCAAACCCAAAATCTAACCAGCAGCTCCTCCGAGGGTAGTGCTACATATATATATATATATATATATATATATATATATATATATACACACACACATGTATTGTGGTTGGTAAGTGGTTAAAGCTTAACTCCAGGATAAACAAATAATATCTAATTACAAGAGTCATGTGTATTATTTTCTGAATCTTGGTGTGATTTGTGTATTTCTTCCAGATCTGTGCAGTAATCCAGTGTGAAACTTTGCCTCTGTGCTGGCACTTCCTGTAATAAAGACCGATTACTGCTGCTCTCTCTCCTTGTGCAGAGTCACTGGTCTTGCATCCACCCCCTTCTGTAGTTTTTTTTGTAGGCAGCCTGTAGTGGGTTGGAAAAATAAAGTTGTGCTAAATCTAAATATTAAAACATGTGTATAGGTGCTATATAATTATTGTAATCACATCAAATACCATAAATGACCTCAAAAATTCAAAGTGATAATGAATAAATAAATAAAATAAATAGGAAGGTCAGAATTGATGTAGGTGAATCAATGAATGAAAAAAATCAAATGGAGAATAAACTTAACAGATTGATAACTACAGGTGGTTCTCAAAAAATTAGCATATTGTGATAAAGTTCATTATTTTCTGTAATGTACTGATAAACATTAGACTTTCATATATTTTAGATTCATTACACACAACTGAAGTAGTTCAAGCCTTTTTATTGTTTTAATATTGATGATTTTGGCATACAGCTCATGAAAACCCCAAATTCCTATCTCAAACAATTAGCATATCATGAAAAGGTTCTCTAAATGAGCTCTTAACCTAATCATCTGAATCAACTAATTAACTCTAAACACCTGCAAAAGATTCCTGAGGCTTTTAAAAACTCCCAGTCTGGTTCATTACTCCAAACCGCAATCATGGGTAAGACTGCCGACCTGACTGCTGTCCAGAAGGCCATCATTGACACCCTCAAGCAAGAGGGTAAGACACAGAAAGAAATTTCTGAACGAATAGGCTGTTCCCAGAGTGCTGTATCAAGGCACCTCAGTGGGAAGTCTGTGGGAAGGAAAAAGTGTGGCAGAAAACGCTGCACAACGAGAAGAGGTGACCGGACCCTGAGGAATATTGTGGAGAAGGACCGATTCCAGACCTTGGGGGACCTGCGGAAGCAGTGGACTGAGTCTGGAGTAGAAACATCCAGAGCCGCATTCCCCAGGTCAAGCCACTTTTGAACCAGAAACAGCAGCAGAAGCGCCTGACCTGAGCAACAGAGAAGCAACACTGGACTGTTGCTCAGTGGTCCAAAGTACTTTTTTCGGATGAAAGCAAATTTTGCATGTCATTCGGTAATCAAGGTGCCAGAGTCTGGAGGAAGACTGGGGAGAGGGAAATGCCTGAAGTCCAGTGTCAAGTACCCACAGTCAGTGATGGTCTGGGGTGCCATGTCAGCTGCTGGTGTTAGTCCACTGTGTTTTATCAAGGGCAGGGTGAATGCAGCTAGCTATCAGGAGATTTGGCACTTCATGCTTCCATCTGCTGAAAAGCTTTATGGAGATGAAGATTTAATTTTTCAACACGACCTGGCACCTGCTCACAGTGCCAAAACCACTGCTAAATGGTTTACTGACCATGGTATTACTGTGCTCAATTGGCCTGCCAACTCTCCTGACCTGAACCCCATCAAACTTAACAGATTGATAACTATATAAGTTCATAAAGTTCATGAATGGATAATCTGTCTGTGACAACAGCAAATTATGAAAACCCACCTGTGCACAAATCCAGTAAAGTCCAAACTCTTCAGATATGGGAAAAAGCCAAAGTGAATTCCACCACCATATGACAAATGAATCCGCTTACCAGAGCCCCGTGGTCCCCTATGACAGAGGACCCGTAATAAATCTCAGCTGGATTTTCTCAGAAAATAGGTGCAGGAACTCAACCACTACCCGTTCAGATTTCACAAACAGTAGAAGGGTCTTAAAGGGGCATTAAAAACCAGAATTGCATTACATACAGACTTCTGTGTTTACAACTGATTGTGGTGAGCAGGCACCAAAGGGTCCGAGCCAGAGGTGGTGGAACTGAGTTCCCCCAAGTTCCCCCTGAAAAAAAGCCCTGGCACTATGAATCCACAGCCTCACTAATCAGCATACCCCATAACAGTAAACCAAATGGCAATGGTGTAGCATGTAAGGAAGACAGATGCTCTAACAGGTAAAAAGCAGACAGACTCCGGACTGACCCAGAAATATTCTGGGATTGGAAGAAATGACTGTAAAATAAAAGCCCTTCCTGGCTCAGTCTCCGGCCCTTGCACCAAACAGCCAGTCTCTGTGTTACGCTCCGCGCACCTTGTGACCTCTCTGTGTAGACAGGACGGCAGAGAAGACAGGCGCATACTAGCTTTACCACCTGTCCCACTACCCACCAGTGTGCATGTGTTTTAGTGTGTGGGCTGGTGTGAACGAGTGCAGGTTAGTAAGAACTGGTGTTCTTTACGGTTCATTGGTAAGTTCCCTGGTGCTGTCATGCAGACCATTCTTTTGTAACCAAACCATGGAACTGCCAGGGACAATCCACTGTTAAAAACTATTAGAATTGTAGCCATTAGTGTGCAATTTAAGCTCTTGCTGCCCACGTAATGCTTATGTGTGCTGGCAAAGAGGGTGGGATTTTTATTGCCTACACACCAACCTATGCATCAATGGATTGCCAAGGTTTCTGTGCTGCTCCCTGAGATGTCATAGACAGTTTTCAGTTCCTAGTCATAATCGGGAGCCAACAAGATGGGCTGCCAATCATGTGACCACTGTGACAGCCAATCAAAGTGATCTTGTGTGTGAGTCCGTCCTGCCGGCCAGGTGTAGGGACACACTTAAGGGATACCAGGGCTGGGTGGGTAGAGGTTTTCTAGGTCTGTTGCACTATACTTTTGACACATATTTTACACTAAAGGCTGGGCTGTCTCCCAACTGTATTTCTGCAATATTAGCCTGCCAC
The DNA here is from genome assembly GCF_905171775.1 of Rana temporaria. NCBI lineage: Eukaryota > Metazoa > Chordata > Amphibia > Anura > Ranidae > Rana > Rana temporaria. The sequence goes on from NC_053492.1 coordinate 215,259,533, forward strand.
GTGGGCTTCTGATGGAGACTATAAGTGAATGTGATGGTGCTTATTGTGCAGACATGGTCTGGTGTTGTTACCACCAAGAAACAGACCAGGAGCAATGACGTGCAGCCAAAACCAAAGTAAATGATAGACAGGAAGTGGTTAAAAAAGCTGGAGGAGATCAGCAGCTCTGAGATACACAACAAAAGGTGAAAAATATGACAATTGTTTATGAGACACAGGGATTCAGCAATCTAAAGGTTTATCCAGTTAGAGTTTTCATCTCTATCCTTGGAAAACTATACAGAAATACCTTGGTTTGAGAGCGTTTTGCAAGACAAGCAAAATGTTTTAATACATTTTGCCTTGATATACAAGTGATGTCTTGATATAAGTGTAGCGTCATGTCACAACTGAGTATAAAAGAGAAGAGAGGAGCCTCTAAGGCCGCGTACACACGGTCGATCCATCCGATGAGAATGGTCCGACGGACCGTTTTCATCGGTTCACCGCTGAAGCAGACCGATGGTCAGATGTGCATACACACCATCAGTTCAAAAACCGATCGGGTCAGAATGCGGTGACGTAAAACACACGACGTGCTGAAAAAAACGAAGTTCAATGCTTCCAAGCATGCGTCGACTTGATTCTGAGCATGTGCGGGTTTTGAACCAATGCTTTTGTGTACTAACCATCGGTTTTGACCGATGGTCAGCCGTCCATCGGTTCGATTTTAAAGCAAGTTCTTTAAAGTTCTTTTTGTTCGAAGGACAACAGACCGATGGGCCGTACACACGGTCGGTTTGGACCGATGAAACTGAACTTCAGTCCGTTTTCATCGGTTTGGACCGACCGTGTGTACGCGTCCTTAGTGTAGCAATATAGTTACATTTAATGAAGGTACAACATTTAGCAACTTATTGCTACACTTAGGCCTAGTACACACGATAGGATTTATCCGCTGATACGGTCCTCCGGACCGTTTCCGCGGATAAATCCTCTGAGGATTTTGATCTGATGGAGTGTACACACCATCGGATCGAAATCCGTGCCGAATTCCCATCGCGATGACGTGTCGCGCCGTCGCCGCGATGATGACGCGGCGACGTGCGCGACGCTGTCATATAAGGAATTCCACGCATGCGTCAAATCATTACGACGCATGCGAGGGATGGGTTAGGACGGATTGATCCGGTGAGTCTGTACAGACCACCGGATCGATCCGCTGGAGCCGATTCCAGCGGATAGATTTCTGAGCATGCTAAGAAATTTTTATCCGCTGGAAATCGGTCGGCCCGAAATATGTCCGCGGATAAATATCAGCTGGATCGTACATACCAGCGGATCTATCCGCTGAAACCGATCCGCGGATCAATTTCAGCGGATCGATCCTCTCGTGTGTACCGGGCCTTAGAGGTGCCTCTCTTCTCTTTTATACCCTGTAAAAAAATGCTTTGATATACAAGTGCTTTGGATCACAAGCATGTTTCTGGAACGAATTATGTTCGCAGTCCAAGGTTTTACTGTATTTGAATAGATTGAATAAAAAAAAGGCAGAGTTGCCTACTCTGCTGTTAAATCTGTTGGTTTACTTTTTCATTGCCAATCACACATTCTAAAAATGCATGACAATTTATTATGAGGATGTACATGCACGCACACATGCAATTGTAGGCTACCTTCCTTAACCACTTCCCGATGGCCGTACGACTATATACGGCCGCAGGGTGGTTCTACTTCTCTGTGGCGCCGTGTTTTTACGGCCGCCCCTTTCTGCTTTCCGAGTACGCAGCGGGGAACTTCTGTGCTGGCCGTGTCCCTTGGACACAGCCAATCACAGATCGCCGTGAACGGCCAATCTGAGTGGCCGTTTGCTAGGCGATCTGTGCGGCCAATGAGAGATGATCAGCGGTGCTGTCAGGGGAGAGAGGAGACAGATCTGTGTCCCTTGTACATAGGGACATAGATCGGTCACCCCCCCCAGTCACCCCCCCTCCACCTACAGTTAGAACACAATGCAGGGATACATTTAACCCCTTCCTCACCCCCTAGTGTTAACCCCTTCCCTGCCAGTCACATTTATACAGTAATTAGTGCATATTTATAGCATTGATCGCAGTATAAATGTGAATGGCGCCAAAAATGTGTCAAAAGTGTCCGATGTGTCCGCCATAATGTCGCACTCGCAATAAAAATCGCAGATCGCCGCCATTACTAGTAAAAAAAAAAAAAAAATAATAATTATGTCCCTTATTTTGTAGGCGCTATAACTTTTGCGCAAACCAGTCGCTTATTTTTTTAATACAAATATGTAGAATACGTATCAGCCTAAACTGAGAAAAAAAATGATTTATTTATTTTTTTTAATGGGAAATTTATTATAGCAAAAAGTAAAAAATAGTGTTTTTTATTCAAAATTGTCGCTCTTTTTTTGTTTATAGCGCAAAAAATAAAAACCGCAGAGGTGATCAAATACCACCAAAAGAAAGCTCTATTTGCGGGAAAAAAAGGACGTCAATTTTGTTTGGAAGGCACGTTGCATGACCGCGCAATTTTAATTTAAAGCGACGCAGTGCTGAAAGCTGCAATTTTGACCTGGGAAGGAAGGGGGTATATGTGCCCAGTAAGCAAGTGGTTAAATTGGCCTAAAGCCTCATACACACAATCAGATTTTCAGCGGACAAAGTATAGGGCGTTAGCCAGGAACTTGTCTTGCATACAAACGGCAATGAATTGCACGAAACTACGTGTTTTTTCAGTTCTTTAGCGCCACCCTTTGGGAAACTTCTGCTAATGTTGTGTTATGCTGAGCATTGCTTCTGAGCATGCGTGTTTCCACTTGGGAGTTTTGTCCAACGGACTTGTGTACACACGATCGGATAATCCGACAACACACATTTGTTGGCAGACAATTTTAAAGCATGCTATCCTACATTTGTCCGTGGAAAATCAATGTCAATGGAATTAACAATGTCCGATGGAGCGTACAAACGGTCGGATTTTCCGCCAACAGCCTGTCGTCACACAATTCCCGTTGGATAATCCGATCGTGTGTACGAGGCTTTAGAACCTGTGTAATTCATACGTGTTCTGGATAAAAGGGATAAGGTGGCAGCCCTACATGCACCTCTAATGGACGGGCCGCCCCATCCATCTGTTTTTGGCGGATTGGATGTAGGCGGGTGTAAACGGAAAACTTGTCCAATTACACCTGCTGCTCCTTAGAGAAGAATGAAAAAGGGGGCATCATTAGTGACCACTACATGGGATTGTGGCTATAACAAGAATTAGATAATTAAAAAAAAAAAAAAAAATCTAAGTTATAGAGTTTTAAATAGGGATTCAGGGAACACATGTTTTTTGAGGTAAGAAAACGTGATTTTAGGCGGGATTTGCGCGTGTTTTTGAGCGGGAAGTACATGTGAGTTCAGGCGGGAAAAACACGTGTACTGATGACTCATACACGTGCTGTAGAGGGGTATATAAAGCCCACAGGTGTGAGGGTCAGGGCACAAAAATTTTACCTTACAGGTTAAGAGCTCCCCATCCCCCCCACCCTTGTCGCAGCACCTTTTATGTGGTCTGTCACCCTTGAAGCAAGGGGGGACTTGGTTGATATTTTATTTATGGCAATCACTTGAGTCTCATGACTGAGTGAGAATTTTTTGAAAGATTTGAAAAAATATATTTGAAATTAAATATTTATTTATTGTTATTTTAATAAAGATAATTATTTAAATATATTTAATGTTTGTATTATAGATTATACCAATAAAGGTGCCGCGGCCAATTTATCACCATCTTTGATGGTCTTGGTTTGGTTTATTATTTATTATGTTATTAACCTTGTATAGCCTACATTCCCATGGAGGTTCTGATTGGGTCCACTTAAAAAACTGATTGGAAATGTCTGTGTGAAAGGGGCTTATGTCTGTAACCAGGGATGAGCTGAGGTGTGTTCTGATCCTAGTCAGAAGCCTCTCTAGAGCTATTCCTCTAGGAAGCCAATCAGAAGGCATTGCCTGCTTCGCAGTTGCACGCTTTTGATTGGCCCAGCACAGTGGTGTGCTCAGGCTTGGATCTGAACATGCCTGAGATCATGTTTAGTGCACTGTGCCTGTGTTGTTGCAATGCTCTGCAGATGGAATAGTAGAATACATGCACATTTCTTTCTCTAATGAAGTATGCAGTATGCGATTGCTGTGTATCCGGTATATAGGTATGTGATGTAGTGAGTGAGGAGCGTGGGCGGAGTCAGGCGGTGATGTCACGTCTATAGGGATGCAGGGATTCGTATATCCGCTCTAATCCAGCTCCATGTGTACAGTACACACACACAGGGGGAAGGAAAGGAGGAGGGAGGGCCCGGCACACACACCACACACATAGGAGCTCCATAGTCCCGACCTGCCGGGGTTCCCATGTTACTTCCTGCTGTCACCGAGGATCTCCATTGTGACCCAGTGAGTGGGCGGCGGAGGAGGAGGGCTCAATCATTCTAGGGAGTTTACAAAGTTTCCCCTCCGTACACCTTGATGGTGACATTGGATGGTGACGGGCGGTACCGGGCTGGATCGAGGAAGTGCCGACTTACCTGTGAAGGGTGGAGATCCGGGGGGCCCGATGTTCGGGATGTTCCATTGTATCCCTCTGTGGCGGTGTAACCGTCATGTGGAGTCTGTGGATAAGAGGCACTGCTCCCTACTTACCGTCCCCGAGGAGATCTACAGGTACAGCCGGAGTCTGGAGGAGCTACTACTGGATGCCAACCAGCTCAGAGAGCTGCCCAAGGTGAGCATCAGATGCCAAACATCTAATCTACTGAAACTTTTTCTTCTTTATTTCCCCATAGTAAGGCAAAGTTACCCCCCCCTCTTTCAGGTTATTTTGAACAGCCTGGGGAGATTTCCCTTCACTTCCTGTCCTGATGGCACAACAGGAAGTGAGGACAGCCCACTAAACTCCTCATTACTTTGCTCACCATTGAAGGGTTTAACCTTACCTCTTGCTCTCTCTAGGTATACATCAATGTTTGTGCAGTTGATGTGGCTATTTTTATGTGGTTTTTGTGCTTCTGCCTCTTTTTGTTGTTGTTAAAGCGATGATAAAGTCTTACTTTACTATGGTGTATTCTTCCCTGCTCTGTGCAATGGAATTACAAAGAATGGGCCTAAACCGCTTCCTTTTTTGGGGACCCACTAGGGTTGTCTAATGCGATATATATATATATATATATATATATATATATATATATATCTCTATATATCTCTATATATATATATATATATATCTCTATATATCTCTATATATATATCTCTATATATCTCTATATATATATATATATATCTCTATATATATCTCTATATATATATATATATATCTCTATATATATCTCTATATATATATATATATATATATATCTCTATATATATCTCTATATATATCTCTATCTATATATATATATATATCTATCTCATGTAAAATGTTATTGGCCTAGCATGTTTTTTTAATGGACAACCTGGGGGAAAAAAACTGATATTAAACCGTTATAAACACATTATTGAAACACTGATACCCTTAACAAGTCACTTGCATGGTTAACACACACTCACTCAACACAACATGACCAATTATCAGCCCCTATTATTTAAAAACAGTTTAAAAAAAAAATCACATTCTTTACACTGTCAGTAAATTTACTGACAGTTGGCAACCCTGATTGCCACCTTTATCCCCCCTTTAAAACCAAGCATGAATACACAAGGTGGTAATCCTAGGTCCCCCACTGGCACTCATGGCTCCTCCCTTTCTCCAAGTACCCCCCCCCCCCCCCCAATAGCAAGCCATTTGCTCTGGGGACACATGAGCAGGCTCGCTCCCGAGCATCCATTGACACAGACAGCGCAGATTGGCCCCGCCCCCCACTTTTTTCATCACAGGATTTGACTGACCGCAGCGGGAGCCAATGACTTCTGCTCTTAGTCTGTCCTGTGAGAGCAGGGAGAGAAGACTACAGCGGGGCACAGCATTGGATTGAGTGGTAAGTATTTAAAAAAAAAAAAAAAAAGCACATAGGGAATAAATGTAATTGGATTGTGGAGCATTTCTGCAGAGGCAGATCTTCAGACGCAACAAAAATCGCACAGCGGTGAGCCTAGCCTAAGGGTCATTTCACGTTAGAAGCTGTTTCTAACACACCCCTGAAAAGCAATTAATAGTGGATCACTTTTCAGAGGTCTGTAGGCATCTTGCTAATGCATGTGTGTGTGTGTTTTTTTTTTTCTTGGCAGTGCAACTGTGAGCCTAGCATTTGGCTCACAGTATGTGGCAATATCTCATTCACTAAACCTATGTTCACAGGGTTGCGTAAAACACACTGCTCTTTAATGGCCCACCCAACACGTCACCAAATGTGGCACGTTTTCAGGTGTACACAACCACATAGTGTCGTGTGGAGCTGTATTTTTTTTAAAAAAAGTCAGGCAATTGTTTCTCAGAACATCAGCCCACACAAGCTCCATTTAAAGTGGAAGTAAGCCCATCAATTTAATAATAAAAACCGTTCCATTGTGGCACGTATCACGGTCACATTTGTTTGGTTGAAACCAAACTGTCAAACCATCAAATGTCGGGTGTCCGAACTGATCACATGAGCAGCACCATGGCAGTTGCAGATTAAACAGAAGCAGCTTCCTTGGCTGTAAAAATAGGAGGGTTTAGTTTCCGCTTTAAGAAAGTGCTGCCCTGTCAAACTCAGCACGTTGCTGTACTGTCATGCAAACCATCATGGCAGCAATGTGTACCCGGCACCATGTCTGTGCTTCGGGGGCAACGTATACTAAAATTGGAAGTATACAGAGAAGATTAGCATGTCCCCTGTGCAAGGATGATCACACGTAAAATTCGTGAAGCTTTCCATATAAAAAAATCGAATAAAATCAGGTGGTTGAGCTGTGTCTTTTTCTGGCTACCCATGTGAAAGGAGCCTAACATGGTGGCTTTGCTGCCACTGTCTCTGGGGCAATGGGCACCATAGTAATTAGAGGGAGGCTTTCCCATCAGGGACACAGACAGCAATGAAAAGAACTTGAGGGTCTGTTCCCTACTTTTAGAGCCCTTTCACACTGGAAATGCCTATAGCGGAGCGTTAAAATAGCGGTAAAACACCACGTTTTTACAGTGATTTTACCGTGTCTTTACAGCGTTTTCAATTCATTTTAATGGAAGAGGGGCGTTTTTTGGAGCGTTTTTTCAGCGCTCCAAAGATGCTGCTTGCAGGACTTTTCTCAACGCTCCTCCAGCGCAACGCCTCAGTGTTAAAGGGTTCATTGAGATGCATGGGGAGCGTTTTATGAGTGTTTTAATAGCGCTATTTTTACCGCAAAAACGCACCAGTGTGAAAGGGCTCTTAAAGTTGGCTGGGTTAACAGGTGGATATAGATAGTTGTGGCTGCTCAGCCTGTTTCGAAGCAGAGATAGGCTGACAGCTGCTGCTCTCAAGAGTCCATGTTTGCTCATGAGCTTGGTCCTCCTCTGAACTCCCCTTGCACTCCTGTTTTTACTCCTATGTGTTGTGGGCCGGGACCTTCCCATCCTGCAGCTTGTGTAAACAAACAAGTGGTTTGGGAATGAATGTGGTGCTGAGATCAAGAGAGCAAGTTTAGAGTTTGGCTACAGATGAGTTCAGGGGATGCCCAAGTTCTTCTCCTAGTGTTCATATGGAAATCACACATAGTGTTTACCTGTGGCTTGCGTCCAGGCGCAATCCCTATCCACAGGTAACCACTCCATGTGCGATTACATGCGTCTGCTGTCCACCTGTCATTGCTTTGTACAGGCTGAGTGCATTCACCTGTAAATCCAGCCACAGTGCATTGAATCCCATGTGAATGAGTCTTTTAAAGACTCCTTTACACTGATGCAGAGTCTTGCATCGTGAAAAAACGTGCATATCTCATACTGTAAATACTCGGATATGTCATTGCTTTGTACAGGTAGGGGTGGGACTTTAAATATGCATTTGAGAACATATTACACACTACATATGGATGAAAGTTTTCTTTATTAAAGATGTTTTAATCCATATGTACTGTGTATCAAAGGCATATTTAAAATTCCCACCCCCATCGCCCATGTTCATTTTCCTTTCCATACAATTTAGGATGATACCAATGAGAACATGATATGACATGGCATCTTATTCCCAGTCCATACTATTGTGTTACACTGCTTTGTACAGGTGGCTTTACACAAACACTTATCACTCCTGGACACAGATATGCAAGACTTTCATGACGTATGGCTCTCTGAAACTGTAGGAATGACCCCCAACGCACTACACCGCATTGTGACAGGCTTTGGTGCATAGCAATTTGCCGTTTTCTAAAGTTCTAAAATGGAAAATGAAAATTTTGTGCCTACACAACACACACCAAGTGGTGGCAATGGGCCCTTGCAGTTCATGCCACAGTAGAATTTCTTCTTGCTGTTTACCTGTCTTTGAAGTTGTCCCATATTTTGTATGATTGAACACTGACCATGTTTGGTGTGCACACTGCTGTAAAGCAAAGGAAAGTGTGTCATTGTTGCATATTTTGTGTGAACATGAGGTGACTAGGCTGAAGTGAAATGGAAAGTGTGTCATTGTTGCATATTATTTTGTGTGGCCACTGATAGTTTGGTGACTAGGCTGAAGTGAAATGGAAAGTTTGTCATTGTTGCATATTTTGTATGAGCACTGATAACGTTTGGTGACTACGCAGCAGTGAAATGAATGTCTCCTCAGGTTCCAGGAAGGTGAAATGGCTGGTGGCCTATGGTAGTCCAGGTAGATGGCCTGCCTCCAGTACAGCACATTCCTGTGTTCATCATGAGTACAGGACTCCATGGGAGGGAGTGGGGGAAGTTCCCAGGTTCTATTACTGCTCCCGTATTCCCAGCTGCTGTGTCCTGGAATTCAGCACTAGCTGACAGAAAACCTCCTGTGTGTGAGGTGCAGTGTGTTTTGTGTTGAAAGGCTTCTTCTAGAAGGTTTTCAGTCAGCAGTATGGAGCGCCTGTTACATAATTAGGAGCAATCTGTTGTTTACGTCTACGGCTTCTAATGTTTTCACTTGGCTCAGTGCTGCTTCCTTGTATTCCATCAGTGTGTTTCTGAGGAGCAATATGGGAGGCACAAGTCACTTGGAAGTTAAACAGTCAAAAAAATAGATGGTTGGTACATGTACATTATTCTGACTTATTAACCGCTTCACCTTGGGGTTTAACCCCCTTCATGACCAGGCCATTTTTTTTGCTATAAAGCACTTCAGGCCCAGAAGGTTTAACCCCCTTTGTGACCAGGCCATTTTTTGCTATTCAGCACTTCGCTGAAGTAATTTACCGAATCAAAATTATATCATTTTGTTTCACACAAATACTGCTTTTGTTTAGTGGCATTTGATCTACGTGTGTGTGTGTGTGTGTGTGTGTGTGTGGTGTGTTTTATTATATAAATGGTGGGGGGAGGGCGGAAGAGACAGAATTTTTGTTTTCTACTTCACTGCCCGGTTCTCTACGGCGCATGCGCGAGTCGCGCTGCGCCTGCTGACTGGCTCCCGCTGTACTCTGGGAGCCGAGTGTTCCCAGAACACAACACAACGGGGCGGACAGGAGGTGACGTCCTGCCCGCAGAATAGCCGGAAGTGGGTGCAAATACCTGTCTTTAGACAGGGATCTGCACCCCCCCTCCCCCTGAAAGGTGTCAAATGTGACACCGGAGGGGGGAGGGTTCCGATCAGCGGGAGTTCCACTTTAGGGTGGAGCTCCGCTTTAAGTGTATAATAATTGGTTTGTGTAAATGTTTATAACGTCTACAAACTATATGGTGTATGTAACGGACACAGACACACACACCCTGACAGAATTTGATTTCTTGGTTATTTTTCAGAGGATATGAATAACACAAAAACATTTTTCACTCGTGGTTAGTGTTTTGCTGAAGCCATTTATTATCACTCAACTGTGTTTTACTCTTTTTAAATCGTAATGACAACAGAAACTACCCAAATGACCCTGATAAAAAGTTTACACACCCCAGTTCTTAATACTGTGTATTGCCCCCTTTAATATCATTGACAGCTTGAAGTCTTTTGTGGTATTTGTGGATGAGGCTCTTTATCTTCTCAGATGGTAAAGCTGCCCATTCCTCTTGGCAAAAAGCCTCCAGTTCCTGTAAATTCTTGGGCTGTCTTTCATGAACTGCACGCTTGATATCTCCTCAGAGTGGCTCAATGATATTGAGGTCAGAAGACTGAGGTGGCCACTCCAGAACCTTCACTTTATTCTGCTGTAGTCAATGATGGGTCGACTTGGCTTTGTCTTTTAGGGGGTAAATATGTATTTATTGCTTTTCAACAGATTGATACAACACATATAACCATCAGATGTCTACAATACAGGAAGGTACATATCAATACATACTGTCTGAGACACTGTGCAACGTAAGCCCAACACAAGTCCAACAAATTTGCCTCCCATGTCGGGTGGCTAACAATGTGTGATATGGAAAAACAAGGAGGGCTGATGAAATATAAATCGGTAGAACAACATCTGATCATTGGGAGAGGGGGATGAACCGAGCGGGCCACGACACGTCATCTGTGCAAAGCATACACGGACTGAGCATCAGGGCTGATCTCGAGGTGTTAGTAACGCCTTTAAGGAGTCAGAGGTAGAATAATTGATCCACAAGAGCTACAAGGTCTTAAATTTATCATAAGTGTCAGTATCTAAGGCCAACATCTCCTCCATGCGCATACTGTCATTGACTACAGAGACCCACCAAGGACAAGGGAGGGGTAGTAGTATTTTTTCAAAATTGGGGGATAAGCTGCCTTGCGGCCGACAGAAAAAAACGCAGCAAGGTACCCTTCTGGGAAGCTATGGAGCCAGGTAACATGGACAGTAAAGCTATTTCTGGTGAAAGTGTCAGGGGACGATCATAGAGCTTGCTGTATATGGCAAAAACCTGAGACCAAAGGGGCTGAACGGCCGGACATTCCCACCAAATATGGAGGTAGCTACCATCCACCGAGCCGCATCTCCAACACACAGGGGGCACAGATGGAAATATTTTATGTAAAGAGTGAGGATCCCTGTACCATCGAGAGAGGAGCTTAAAGTTTTTCTCCTGGGAGTAGCAGGAGACAGAGGACTTGTGAGTGAAGTAGTAAGATTTCTGCCAATCCGCTATATGGAGTTCCTTTCCCAGATCCGTGGACCACTTCCCTGTGTAAGAGGGGGGTTTATCATGTGTCAGTGTGCTGCAGTGTGTTGGCCTTGTGTTTTTAGATCATTGTCAAGTTGGAATGTCCAAGTACGTCTCATGCGCAGCTTCCTGCCTGATGAATGCAAATGTTTCTCCAGTATTTTTTGATAACATACTGCATTCATCTTGCCATCAATTTTTATATATATATATATATATATTATCCTGTAATTTACACAGCCATAAATGGTATATTTGTAATGGTGGTGATCAGCATCAAGATCCCTTTCACGCAGGTGCTGCTGCTTGCTCAGCAGGGGATCACTCCACTGGTCCCCGCTGAGCAGGTGGATGACAGGTTCATGTCCGCTCTGCTATGCAGAGCAGACATGGACAGTCCCACTCTGCTCTGTTGGGCAATCAGACGGAAATGGATTGCCTGTCTCCAGTTTACATCTGATCCAATGGGACCACCATCTATCTGTCTTTAGTGGACAGGATGGGATGACAGTGGGTTTTGTCAGACATATGTCCGCCACTCCATAGAAGACAGGGAGGGTCCAATCAGGTCCTCCTGATAAACTGACAGGTGGACCTGATTGGATCGCCTGTGTAAAAGTGGCTATAGTGTGGCGGGAAATCTGGTCCTATCAGACACTGGCTGGGAGGGACACTGACTGCAACATTGCTAGTGACACTAATAATAGTACGAATGATGACACTGGCTGGGTAGGGGTTAACATCAAGAGGTTTACTGTGTGCATAACAAGTGTAATGTGTTGTGATTTTACTCATAGATCTGGCTGTTTTTTTTTCTACCTGAAGTCAGATTTAATTTCGGGGAGAAGAAACAGACAGATCTCAGTCTATATACAGAGTTCTGTGAATTTTTCAACACAGAACTTGTGCTTTGATTTGCCTCCAGAAGGTTTCAGCCATAAATCATTGTCTGAAATCTGTTGACAAACTTGTGCTGTGCCCAATTACAGTAGGGGGCACACACGCCCCCAAATCTGGAAGAAAGGCTGCAACGTACCGGTATATTGCCTAGCCTGTTCACAGTAAATGTACTGTGGGTGGGCGGCAAGCAGTTAAAGAAGAACTATAGGCTGATTTAAAAAAAAAAAATTATGGTGTGCAGCATCACCAAGTAATTTTTTATTGATGATCTGTTTTTTTTCACATGAATGGAAATGTTTCTTCTCAAAACTCTGTCCAAATCCAGTCTGACAATGCTTCAGCCCAGCAATACCATATTGTCAAAACTTGCATTTGCTGAGCTATATTGGACTACAGAATGATGCGGCTTAACAACTTAATGTGGTCATATGGTATTGTTACTGTACAGATGCATTTCAGTAGTCTCTGCTTTAGTCATGCTTTGCTGGGCACTTGACAGCATATGTAGGCGGCATATATACTATGCTCATAGGGCTGCAAGGGCCATACCATTGCACAAAGCCCTAGGGTTTCTGGGTAGTGTGGTTTTGCTAATCACCTTTGGTACTTCCTGCTAATATGGAGAGGCATCGGATAACCCCACAATTTACATCCTCTGGACTACTATAAAGTATGCAGGTTTCCTGTTGCGTCAGAGTGGGGCGGGGTCACCCGTGCATGTGACGGGTGGCCCCGCCCTCAGCTATTTAACAGCTGTCATGGTGGAAGAGCATCATATGGCGGGTGCCTCTCATGGCGCAGGGTTCTCCTTAAAGGGGTTGTAAAGGTAACAAAATGTTTTCCTAAATAGCTTCCTTTACCTTAGTGCAGTCCTCCTTCACTTACCTCCTCCTTCGATTTTTGCTTTTAAATGTCTTTTTATTTCTTCTGAAAAATCCTCACTTCCTGTTCTTCTGTCTGTAACTCCACACAGTAATGCAAGGCTTTCTCCCTGGTGTGGAGTGTTTTGCTCGACCCCCCCCCCCTCCCCTGGAATACAGGAGAGTTAGGACGCCCACTAACACACAGCTCCTTTCTTTATCTGCAACGTAGAGAGCATCCTGACTCTCCTGTATTTCAGGCGAGCACGACACTCCACACCAGGGAGAAAGCCTTGCATTACTGTGTGGCGTTAGACAGAACAGGAAGTGAGGATTTCTCGGAAGAAATAAGGACATTTTAAAAGCAAAATGGAAGGATGAGGTAAGTGAAGGAGGACTGCACTAAGGTAAAGGAAGCCATTTTAGGATTTTTTTATTTATTTATTTTTTTTTTACCTTTACAACCCCTTTAAATACCATACCCATGCTTAATTATAGCCGCAAGTAGTTTTACATGACTTTTTCTTTCCTTTAGAAATGTAATTTTGTGCAGGGACTTTTCTAAGCACGGAAAACATGCGCTACTTTACAGGCATACTATCGACACCCCCGAGGTAAGGCATTTAAAGGAATATTTAACTTTTATTGTTTCACTTTAACAACTTCAGCCCCGGACCATTTTGCTGGTCAATGACCGGGCCACTGTTTGCGATTCGGCACTGCCTCTCTTTAACTGACAATTGCGCTGTCGAGCGACGTGACTCCCAAACAAAATTGACATCCTTTCCCCCCCCCCCCACAAATAGAGCTTTCTTTTGGTGGTATTTGATCACCTCTGCAGTTTTTATTTTTTGCACTATAAACAAAAATAGTGACAATTTTGAAAAAAAATAATATTTTTTTTTACTTTTTGCTGTAATAAATATCCCCCAAAAATATATATACTTTATTTTCTTATTTTTTTTTTTTTTTTTTACATATTTTTCATAAAAAAAAAAAATCTCTAAGCGTTTGGTTTGCGCAAAAGTTATAGCGTCTACAAAATAGGGGATAGTTTATATGTACTAGTAATTTTTTTTTTTTTTTTTTATATCGGTACTGCAACCTTCTAGCGGACACATCGGACACATTTTTGGGACCATTGGCATTTGTATAGCGATTACTGTAAAAATGTCACTGGCAGGGAAGGGGTTAACACTAGGGGATGAGGAAGGGGTTAATTATGTTCTCTCCATTGTGTTCTAACTGAAGGGGGGATGGGACTGACTAGGGGAAATTACAGATCGCTGTTCATACATTGTATGAACATACGATCAGTCATTTCTCTCCCGTTCTCGCTCTGTAACGAGCGATGGCGGGTGCCCGGCGGTGCCGGGCACTCACATCAGCATCAGGGGTGAGCAGGGGGCGCACGCGCCCCTAGTAGCCGCAATGCAAAATCACGTATTACGTGATTTTGCCAAGCCAACCGGCCGCTGTAAAACTACGGTGGGCAGTCAGCAAGCGGTTAAGCATTATTAAAATCACTGCTCCCAAAAAAAGGCAGTTTTTAAACTTCTTTTTTTTTTTTTTTGCATTGATACATGTCCCCTGTGGCAGGACCCAGGTCCCCAAACACTTTTTATGACTATAACTTGCATATAAGCCTTTAAAATTGGCACTTTTTTTTTCACAATCGTGTCCCATAGACTTTAATGGTGTTGGAACAAATTGTTTTGCATGTTCTGCTGCGAACCGAACTGGGGGGTGTTGGGCTTATCCCTATTTAGTACGTGGGAGCACTATTACTGCATGTCTTTCCAGGTTGACCAGACACCACATTACTGTTTATATACTATGTTGACTCAAATAACATGAGCCATGACCTAGTTCTTAGTAAACAAGCGAAGAGCCCTGAGATTTTTAAAACCTAATTTTTAGGGATTTTCCAGCAGGGCTAACCGTGTGATCCTCAACAGTCATAGCCTATAAATGTTCTAGTTTTGGTATGATTTATGGCCCCAGTAATCGCAACCAGAAAATTGGATCTATTTTGTTCCATCTGGCCACACACATTTTTTTTTTTTATCAGCCTAAAACAACCTACACTTAAAATGTCTTCAAAGTTGAGCTTAGATCCATTTACCAGGATGGTTATATTGCGGCTGTTCTTTTAGTAAGGTTTCTTGCTTGGCTTATGAATGAACTTGTCCAGGGCAGTCAAGCACCTGGTTGGTGTATTCTCTGGAGTAATGTCTTCAAATTCTTCAGGTCTTTTGTTTCTCATGAATGTTGTAGGAGTTTCAATAGACACTCATTTCTATTACCAAGCGCACACTTGTAGATTTAGATAATAGGATGGTATACATGTTGCAATATTGGCAGCACATTCAGTAGAAGCAACGACCACTCCTTCGCTTGAATCGCGCATTGTGGTAAATTTTGAGGTCAACTCCAATGTTGTGGGCTTTAGAGAAATTCAAGCAGCATTTATCAAGTAGCAGCTTGGCATCCCTGTGCATTGATTTTTATTTTTTCTTCATTAGAATTTTGATATAGCTATAGATATCTCTATCTATATGATATTCAGACATACTGTAGATAGGCAGATTTCTCATTGATAATAATGGAAGGTTAGATCTGACTGTAGTCTTCACTGCATGACCGGACTCGCCATGGCATTTTACCCCCCCAATATTTAAGGCAATTGCATCTACTTGGCTGATGCAATATGCAGTTTGTTTGTACAATAGCCTTTAATTAAAGAGATTGTAAAGGCAGTTCATATATTTTTTTTTTTTTTTTATATATATATTTTTAAACGTTTGATGCATTCTTTGCATTAAAGCGGGGTTCCAACCACACTTGGCATTTTTTAAATGTATCTCCTTTCATCATGCGTTTTTATAATATAAATCTGGTCACTTACTATTTTATTTTACTCCGCATACTTATTCATAAAAGATGTCCACACCGTTGTCATTTTGCTTGTGGGTATTGTGAAGCTTAACCACTTAAGCCCCGGACCAATATGCTGACTAAAGACCCAAGGTGTTTTTACAGTTCGGGACTGCATCGCTTTAACAGACAATTGCGCGGTCGTGCGACGTGGCTCCCAAACAAAATTGGCGTCCTTTTTTTTCCCCACAAATAGAGCTTTCTTTTGGTGGTATTTGATCACCTCGGCGGTTTTTATTTTTTGCGCTATAAACAAAAATAGAGCGACAATTTTGAAAAAAATTCAATATTTTTTACTTTTTGCTATAATAAATATTCCCCAAAAACCTATATAATTTTTTTTTTCCTCAGTTTAGGCCGATAAGTATTCTTCTACCTATTTTTGGTAAAAAAAATCGCAATAATCGTTTATCGGTTGGTTTGCGCAAAATTTATAGCGTTTACAAAATAGGGGATAGTTTTATTGCATTTTTTATTTTATTTTTTTACTACTAATGGCGGCGATCAGCGATTTTTTTCGTGACTGCGACATTATGGCGGACAATTTTGACATTTTTGGGACCATTATCATTTTCACAGCAAAAAATGCGTTTAAATTGCATTCTTTATTGTGAAAATGACAGTTGCAGTTTGGGAGTTAAACACAGGGGGCGCTGTAGGAGTTAGGGTTCACTGTGTGAGTGTTTACAACTGTAGGGGGGTGTGGCTGTAGGTGTGACGTCATCGATCGTGTCTCCCCTATAAAGGGAATGACGCGATCGATGCGCCGCCACAGTGAAGCACGGGGAAGCCGTGTTTACACACGGCTCTCCCCGTTCTTCAGCTCCGGGGATCGGGTCCGCGGGACCCGCGGTCCCGGAGCTTCGGACCAGGTCGTGGGAGCGCGCCCCCGCGACCCACGGCTGGGTACAAGTACAGGACGTGTATATATACGTGCTTGTGCCCAGCCGTGCCATTCTGCCGACGTATATGTGCAGGAGGCGGTCCTTAAGTGGTTAAAGAGCGTCACGAGTTGCCGAAAGAAGCCGAACGGCGAGGTGATTGACGTGATGACAAAAACGAACTCCACCTGTGGCATAAAGAGCGTCACGAGTTGCCGAAAGAAGCCGAACGGCGAGTCGGCGCTATACGGCGCCTGCGCACCGACGTTCGGCTTCTTTCGGCAACCCGTGACGCTCCTTATGCGACGGGTGGAGGTCGTTTTTGTCATCGCGTCAATCACCTGCTGGAAAGGAACGCCCACTCCCGCGGAAGGCCCTACCCGGAAGCCGGGGAAGAAAATAGCTGTACGAGGTATGTACAGCAAAAAAAAACTAAAACTAACGGCATACTGTCAATGTAGAGCGTGAGCTGGATGTAATGTTAGAAAATCGTTTTCAGGGTTCTTTTTTCATGCATCGCCGATGGTGAACTTTTGGGGACTTGCTTTATCCAATAGTGGCAATGGAGAGGGAGTGCTGTAAAAACCTTGTAAAGCCTACACATGAATGCAGTTGCTTTTGAGCTGGGAGGGGTTGAGGCAGAGGTGGGGGGAGAGATGTCGCCCACTGTGCACAGCATACTCCTGAACTCTGCACTCTGTAGCGCAACCCACCTACAAGCGGCCCTTTGAGGGCAACCATATTGCTGATGCCGCATTCGATTAAATGGATTTGACACCCCTGCTCTACGAAGTAAGAGGAATTCTCCTATTAGACAATTGTCACAGAAACGGGTTTGTGAATCAATGAACATTTCCGTACATTGGCAACAAAATATGAATATTGTAATAATGTATATGTACCAATGAGAAACCGGATTCTCAAAATGTCTTTACTTGCTTCATGTGACTACTAGGGCAGCTACAAAGTTCAAGTGCAATGGAGAAACTGGTTTAATAAGTAACAGTTGTAATGAACTTAACCTTATGTTCTACTTAATCTGCCTTGCTCCTTTTTGTATGCAATTCTGCCGTTTTGGATTGTAAGGACCTTTTCCCACAATGCACTAGATATATTGGATCTATTTCAGTGCTTTGGTAAATAACCGCCATGACAGCTTAAGGCTTTCCTGTACTTGAGTAGACTGAGCTGTTTAACATTGTCTGTTGTTGGGTGCAGGTGACCTATCCTTCGAAGGGTTAGGCCAAGTACATTGAACAACACTTAGCATGCACCAAGTGCCTCCTATAACTCTGGATAAGTGGTGTATGAGAACTTCATACTTCTGCCAATACATGCCCTTGTATGACTACCCATGTATCTTCCACCCTAGCTGTTCATATCTTAAAGGGGTTGTAAAGGTAAAAAAAAAAATTCCCTAAAGAGCTTCCTTTACCTTAGTGCAGTCCTCCTTCACTTACCTCATCCTTCCATTTTGCTTTTAAATGTCCTTATTTCTTATGAGAAATGCTCACTTCCTGTTCTTCTGTCTGTAACTCCACACAGTAATGCAAGGCTTTCTCCCTGGTGTGGAGAAAGCCTCTTGAGGGGGCGAGCAGGAATGTCGTGACGCCCACTAACACACAGCTCCTTTCTTTATCTGCAAAGTAGATAGCATCCTGACCCTCCTGCTCGCCCCCTCAAGAGGCTTTCTCCACACCAGGGAGAAAGTGTTTAATTTCTGTGTGGAGTTACAGACAGAAGAACAGGAAGTGAGGATTTCTCAGAAGATATTAGGACATTTAAAAGCAAAATGGAAGGATGAGGTAAGTGAAGGGGTACTGCACTAAGGTAAAGGAAGCTATTTAGGGATTTTTTTTTTTTTTTTTTTTTTTTTTTTTTTACCTTTACAACCCCTTTAACTCTCTCGGCAGCTAATAGGTCTATGCTTGTGCTTATTGCTCATCAGTGGCAGATTGCTTTTAATTTTTTTGAGCTCAGAAATTTTTAATTTTTGAAAATTTGTTAACTCTGAAAATATTGAGATTTCAGACCCTTGATGGGCAACATTATGCCCCTATGATTTGGTAATCAAAGGTAGGTATTGTATGCAACGCTTTGTATGATTCTGCCTTTTTAGTGTGATCTACTAATGTTGGGATAATTATCCAGTCTAGCCATGTGTAGGTGTTTTCAGATTGCAGTAACTTTGGCAAGGCCTGGTGGTTATCCTGAATAGATGGAAGATGACCTTTCCAGTGAAGTGTTTGAAACCGTGGCAGCCTGTCCATAGGGGCGCATGGGCAAATGATTCTGGCCTGTATACCCTGTCCTGTGGTGCTGGGGCTGTATACCCCAGACACTATGGATGAATGCGCGTGGGATACAGGGGACGGAGTGGGTGGATGCTATAAGGGGTGGGGCTTATAAGGGGGAGGGGTCAAAAGAGGGATTGGTCACATCAGTCCCTGCCCTCAAGGAGCTTACAATATAAAATCTCTAACTCTTATTCGTACATACAGTGGTTACAAAAAGTATACACACCTCTGTTAAAATGTCGGGCTTCTGTGATCTAAAAAAATGAGCTGAAGATCAATTATTTCAGAACTCTTTCCACCTTTTTAATGTGACCTATAAACTGTACAACTCAGTTGAACAATAAACTGACATCTTTCAGATGGAGAGAAGTAAAAATATATAACTTAAATAATATGGTTGCTTATGTGTACACACCCTTAAACTAATACTTTGTTGAAGCACCTTTTTGATTTTATTACCGTACTCAGTATTTTTGAGTGTGAGTCTATTGGCAATATTTGCCCACTCTTCTTTGCCAAAACGCTCCAAATCTGTCAGATTGCGAGGGCATCGCTTGTGCACAGCCCTTTTCATATCGCCCCACAGCTTTTCAATGAAATTCACGTCTGGGCTCTGGCTGGGATATTCCAAAACTTTAAGGCTGCTTTCATACTTGGGCAGGCCAGCGTTGACGGTAAAACGTCACTAGTTTTAGTGTTGCCAGAGGCCTAATAAAGGGTTTACTGTGCCCTTGTGGTGCGAAGCACTTTTCAGGGGGTTTGGCAGCGTTGCCCAATCATTATACACCGCACCTCCACTGCCCCAAACGGTCTGCTTGCAGGACTTTTTTTTTTTTTTAGCTTGCATCATGCCGGGCGTAGCGCCCCAGTGTGAAAAGTGGTCTGGCTTTCAGACTGGGACTGCAGGGGAGGTGTTTCGGGCACAATTTTTAGCCTTTTAGCGCCTGAAAAACGCCTCGGTGTGAAAGGTCTAATCTTCTGGTGAAGCCATTCCTTTGTTTTGGTTGTATGCTTTGGTTAGTTGTCATGCTGAAAGATGACGTTCCTCCTTCATATTCAGCTTTCAAGCAGAAGTCTGAAGGTTTTGTGCCAATATTGACTGGTATTTGGAACTGGTCATAATTCCCTCTACCTTAACTAAGGCCCCTGTTCCCACTGAAGAAAAACGGCCCCAAAGCATGATACTGCCACCACCATGATTAACTGTGGGTATGGTGTTCTTTTGGTGATGTGTACTGTTAGATGCAAAAACATATTTTGGAATTCTGGTGAAAAAATCCAAGCTTGATTTAATCAGACCACAACACATTTTCCCACATGCCATGTTCAGTCTTGCCACTCTACCCCATAGCCCAGACATATGAAGAATATGGGAGATTGTTGTCACATGTACCACACAGCCAGTACTTGCCAGATATTCCTGCAGCTCCTTTAATGTTGCTGTAGGCCTGTTATCGGCCTCCCTGACCAGTTTTCTTCTCGTCTCCATCAATTTTGGAGGGATGTCCAGTTCATGGTAATATTGATACAAAAAAATCAGGACTGTGACAAAGCTCTTGTAAGGGCGAAACGCGTCGTCTAGGACCCCTCTTAATATCCCCCTTTTATGATGGAAGATCCTATTCATGCATAAGAACTTTTATATCCGATTATTTTAATCGCCATGCAACGCTGTTGATTTTTCAACAAGCGCATACTGCAATTTGCCCACTGGAGGGCGCCTAAACTTCTCCCTGCAGTACAGCTGGTTTACTGAAACAGTGTCTCAGACGTGGGACGCTTGCATGTTCACCCAGGGAGAGCGTCCTTTCTGATAGGCTGATCCACCCTGTGTCTCCAGCAGTCACATTTATCGGGTCTGTGAAGCTTCCAGACCCGCATAGGAGAGAGCTTAGGATCCCGGACATTGTTACATCAGCCAGGAGAAGGACATTCGATCGATGTTTACATCTGGCTGGGTAATGTACTGTGCTCACCATTTGCACTAATGATGTCTTGCTAGACAGCCCACAAACTAAAACCGCAAGCTTTAACCATTTGAAGTCTGAAGAGGGTGCTGGTCTGATGCAGACATTTGGAAAGTTTTTTTTATACTTTTTTTATCATATTGTGCACATTGTGGAAACTTTCCCTTTTTTAACCATATAAAGGACTGGATCTTCCGAAAATTAAAGTGTTAATGTATGTTTTTTTTCTTCACAAACATTAAGTGGATTTATAATTGGTGAACTTTCAGGAGCGCAGAGTTTTCCTTTTTGGTGTATCAGTTCATGGTAATGTCACTGTTGTGCCGTATTTTCTCCACTTTATGATGACTGTCTTCACTCTGCTCCCATGGTTAATGCCTTGGAAGTTCATTTGTACCCTTCTCCTGACGGATGCCTTTTTAACAATGATATTCCTCTGATGCTTTGGAAGCTCTGTGGACCATGGCTTTTGCTGTAGGATGCGACTAAGAACAAGAGAGGGAAAGACCTACTACAACAGCTGAACTTTATTTGGGGATAAACGGAGGCACTTTAAATGATGGTGGGTGTGTGCTGACTCCTATTTAACATGAGTTTGAATGTGGTTGCTTAATTCGAAACAAATTCTTGATACATCCCCAGTTGTAAGCGGGTGCACACTTATGCAACCACATTATTTTTTTACTCCCACCCCCTTAAAAGATTTAGTTTTTTGTTTTTGTTTTTAATTTTTTATTTATTCATAGCAGAGAAACTGGTCCACATGGACCTCAACAGAATACATCGAGCATATAGGAATACAGGCGAAAATACAAAAGGTTGCATTACACGTCATCACAAGTTCAAGACTAAGTATCGTGTTGCCTGCGACCCCTTATGGGGACCCAGGTGTAGTGTATGGAAGGATGCGTGTGTATGCAGGAGGGGATCCTGCGCTATTCAATTGCGCGTGCTCGCCGCAGAGGTCAAGGACCAATAGGCCCAGTCACCTCCACAGTTTTCAAGGTCTAAATTAGAAAGAGACCGACAGGAGTATAAAGACAGGGGAGAGAGGATTCAAGATATAGCCCCAGAATATAGGGGGAGGAAAAATAAGAGGATAAAGTAATAAGCAGGGGGGGAAGGTGAGTGCGAATCATGGGTCTGGGGGGGCCCCCAATATGGCCTTGTTGCCACAGAGCCTGTCCCCAGGCCCTAAACGCTGGGAGCCAGAGCATTTGTGCATGGGCTGATCTGACCAGCCACCTGGACTTCCCCTCTGAGGTTCCGTTCCCTCATCAGAATACCTAAACAGATTCCACATTTGCCAGGTCTTTGTGTATGTCTCCTGTCTTTGTTGACTAGTGAGGATCAAGTCCTCCATTCAACCGATATCGTCCACTTTCCTAAGCCACTGGGCAACAGTTGGCGGGTGTTGGAACTTCCAGCTTGGTGGAATGCAAGCCTTGGCTGCATCCAGCAGGTGGTGCACCACTGACTTCTTATAGGTCCGCGCTGGGATGTAACAAAAAGAACGCTGGGTCGTCCAGTAGCACACGGTCTGTGAACTTCTGGGTTATGCGTCAAACTTCTTTCCAGAAATCCTGTATCTGGTTGCATGACCAAAATATGTGCAAGAGGGTGCCCCTCTCTTCCTGACCTCGCCAACAAAGGTCAGAAGATGCCGGGAATAGTTTATATAGCAGTGCGGGCGTCCTTAGAGCTCTTAGAGTGCTGCCTCACTCAGCCATGTCCAGGCCACGCCCCCTCTTAGTTTTTGTTTTTCTATTAAAGCGGATGTGCCATGGGGAAAAAATATTAAAAGCCAGCAGCTACAAATACTGCAGCTGCTGACTTTTAATATTAGGACACTTGCCTGTCCTGGAGTCCAGCGCTGATCGCAGCAGAGCACGAGCGATCGCTCGTCTCTCTGCTGCTCCCCCCGCCATCCACGCTGAGGGAACCAGGAAGTGAAGCGCTGCGGCTTCACTGCCCGGTTCCCTATGGCGCATGCGCGAGTCGCGCTGCGCCCGCCGATTGGCTCACACGCTGTGTGCTGGGAGCCGAGTGTTCCCAGCACACAACGGGCGACAGACGAGAAGTCAGAAAAACCCGTCTTTCGCCCGTAGCGTGAGGCCGGAAGTGGGTGTTTAGACAGGTATCTGCACCCCCCTCCCCCCTGAAAGGTGTCAAATGTGACACCGGAGGGGGGGCGGGTTCCGATCAGCGGGACTCCACTTTAGGGTGGAGAACCGCTTTAAGTTGTACAATTTATAGGTCACATTAAAGGTGGGAAAAAAGTTCTGAAATTATTTATCTTTGTCTCATTCTTGTATGTCACAGAAGCCTGACATTTTAACAGGGGTGTGTAGACTTTTTTTTTTTTTTTTTATATCCCCTGTACATATAAAAGGGACAATTTAGACAAGAGACAATAAACCTACCAGCAAGTCCTTTGGAGGAAATCTGAGGACCTACACAGGGAGTAAATGCAGTGTCTTAGTTGGGATTCAAACTGATGACTATAGTGATTGTATTGTCTGAGGTTAGATGGTTTTTCTCTGAATAGATTAAAGTGATATTTAACCTACAATTTTTATTAACGGAAAAACAAACATGTTATACTTGCCTGCTCAATGGTTTTGTGCAGAGAAGCCCTGATGCTCCTCTTCAGTCCTGATCCTCCTCTTCAGTCCCCCCGCCAGCAACTCTGGGCTTTTTTTTTTTTTTTAATAGTATGTTTTAAATTGTGTTATACCACACAGTTGGGCCTCCTTCACAATTATGTGTTTACATTGGATTCCAGTGGTAAGAACCTGCAGATCACAGATGTGTGTAAAGAGCTGTGGCTATTCAGCCTGTACAAAGCAATGCCAGGCTGAGGGGAGATGCTGTTTGCATGTATCCACACAACCAGCGATTACCTGTGGTTAGGAATAGGATTGGATGTCCGATCCTGGATGCAGACAGATGTGTCTAGTAGGGTTGCACCGATACCGAGCATTTGCACAAGTAAAAATGCTTCGATGCTTGACCCAATACTTGGGCGTCCTCAGATGATCGGTGGGGTGGGGGGCTAGAGAGTTGAAAGCACCGATCTCCATCTATTGCTTTTCTGACGACCGCTTCTCCTCCTTTCCCGGCCGCGGCTGTCGGAGAGATCGGTGCTTGTAACTCCCCCTCGCCCATCACCGGTGGCCGTCCCCTCTCTGTGCTCCTCGTGTCCTCCTCCGGGTCACGATCCATCTCGTCCTCTGGTTCCCCCTCTGTGCTGCTTCTCCAGTCCCCCTGAGTCCTCACTGCCTCTGTTCTCTGCTGGTCCCCCTGCATCCTCCCTCCTCAAATGTGTGTCCTCCTCCGGTCTCCCCATGTCACAGATCTTTTAGGATGGAGAGCAGAGGAAGGAGCTGGTAAATGTCATTTACCTCCTCCTTCCTTTTCTGAATGCACATAGTCGGTGATCACTGATTCTGTCTATTCATAACTGTCACTGAGACTCGTAAACAATGTTCACAATGCTTCAGTTTATGAATGAACAGGAGCAGCTGGCTTCTGTCCATTCATCTTTAGTGCAGTTGAGGCTACAGAGAGAAAGGGGCATTTGTGTTCTTGGTCCCTTTCCCGGTCTTAAAAGGGAGATAACAGGGGTCTGTTTAGACCCCTGATATCTCACCAAAGCCCCCCTCCCCCCAGCCTTAATTGAATTTATTACAAAGCTAAATATATTTTAGTACAAATAAAACTAATGGCACAGTCCACGCCTCATCAGTGCCACCTATAAGTGCCAGTTAAACTATCGGTGCATCCCTGGAGTCCACTGTATGTACATTTGCCCAGGTGAAGGAGGCTTTCAGCTCTAATAAATCAATAGTCCTTGCTGGTCAGATAAAAGTGTCTATATATGTTAAGCAATGGTCACAAATGGCCAAACCACTTGATCTTCTTTTAGGTGTTCATATAGACACTTGCATCACACACTTTGTGTATCACCTGATGTATAGCAGGAATCCCAGCTGCTGTATCTGACAGTTCTGTACGATGTAGTTTTGTAATGGCTAGATATTCTGTAGTCGCTGGTTTACACCTAGGTATTGTGTGTGGAATAACCAGTTTCCTGCATCTTTCCTGTGGAATCTCTACTAGCATGAAGTTCTTCCTGAACAACACCACTTGCTGTGTGGAATGTGGTTTTCCTCCACTGTTTAACAGGTTATGACATGGTATGCTTCAGCCCACAGCCTGTTTGAGAATCATGCAGGATCTATCATATGTTCTGACAAAGAACATAATCTGTAAAAGCTTCCAATTCCGAAACTTGTTTTCTTTTATTTTGGTGTCCTATAACACCAATGGAAAATTTGGTATAAATAAATATTTCAATGTTGAAATTTACTTGAAGGCCATAGATTTTACAGTCTGTACGAATTTCTTTATGGCTTATGTGCTGGAGCATTTGTTTGCACGTGGTTCTGCTGATACTAGCCCAGAGCTTAAAAGAATATGTTACACTAACATTTCATATTCCTACCTGCTGTACCATGTACTTGTGTTTTAAAAAGTTTCCTGTTTTTCTTTGCATTGCTTCCTTTGTGTAAAATACTTGGCGATGGTGCCAGTTCTCCTGCTTTCTGATTTCAAAGGGACTATGCTGGTCATAGAAGACCATTCAGCCCAGCATGGTCAGTTTTCCGGCTGTGTGGGGATCACAGCCTGCTTGCCCTCCAATGTTCAATGTTTTTTTTTTTTTTTAAGTCTCTGTGTGTTGGAGGGCTAAAAGTTAGTTTTTGAAAGCTGCAGTTGGGCTTTACCTAGTTGTATTGCAATGTAATAATTCTATTGATGGAAACAATTGATCTGTAACAAATCCTGTTAAAGTTCTTCTATGGGGAACACAGGAGGAGTCGGGCCAACTACCAATGGAGCAAATGTTTTTTCTTTTTTGTCTCCATCTTAGTGATCTTAAATTATATGCTTATTCTCCAAAAATAATTCATACACCTTTATGTTCTATTAAGTCTTTGTTATTTTAAAAAAAACATGTTATTCTTGCCTCCTGTGCAGAAGTTTTGAGCAGATCCTCCTTCTCGGGTCCCTCTTCGGTGCTCCTGGCCCCTCCTTCCTGCCGAGGAACCCCATAGCAAGTAGCTTGCTATGGGGGTAGGCGAGCCGCTGTTCTGTGTGTCCAATCGGACAAGGAGCTGCGGCTCAACCCCACTCATTGACTCGCCGTCTTTGACAGCAGCGGGAGCCAATGCGCCCGCTGCTGTCTCGTACAACATCACTGGATCGAGATGGGGCTGAGAGGAGCTGCTGAACACAGAATGTTTTTATATTAATGCGTAGAATGCATTAAGAGAAAAACCCTGTGCCTTTTAGAACCACTTTTAATGACCCTGTTAAATTGTTTTTTTTTTTTTACATCCTCCATGAGCTTCTGAAACTTTTTCCCTCTCATTTCTGTTTGACACAAGCAGTACATGCTAGTTGTGGTCATATGACTATTCTATGCACACTACATAATCCTTAGCCCTTAGTCCATCTCAGGAGTGAGCGAGAGGGTGCCTACCTTCCTACAAACTGTGGGACTATGGAGAACAGACATGGCCACCCTCTACCAGAAAGTTTGCAATCGCAGGCAACATGTTCCCTTTCATGGGCCAATAACCTGAGGTGGTGGCACCACAATATACTGTATTTACATAGAGTGATGTAGAGGTGTTGTCATTAGGACTACCGGGGAAGTTCAAATAGGAGGAGGACCTTGCATAAGTCATGTTTAGCCAAGTTTAGTGTTTTAAAAAAAATGTAATAAAAAAATTCAAATGCAACAGGAGATTGCATTTTTCTGTATAGAGTTTATATATTATAGAGTAAAAGGAAATTCATTCATACATACATACATACATACATACATACATACATACATACATACATACATACATGTATTTTATCGGATAATAAAGACCTAAACAATAAAAAAAAATACATATTGTGTTCTTTTGGGTCAGACTGCACAGTGCGATCTAGATATATATATATAAAAAAAATAAAACATATTCTGGCTGATGTACCAGTTCTGAGGTCATTTTGTTACTGTTGTGCGACATGGTAAATGAACAGTTATGAAATAAGCAGAAAAGAGATCCCCAGATTATGATTTTCTTTGTCCGTAGTGTTCTGTGTCCATTAGGCATCAATGGGCTAATAATTCATACAAGTGTCCAGCGGTAAAGTACATATTAATCTCTTCCTGTATTCCCATGCATACCACCAGGACATCTGTCACATGCAATAATCCTTGCATCAATTGACTTCTTTCCCATTAAGCCCGTCTCACCCCAGATGGCCTAGAGAGCCTTTCTGGAAATTGGTGAGTTGATAAATGTATTGATTGATGCATTTATTTACATTGGCACAGTACACATTCTCATTATTTATATGCGTCTTCATAATTGGGCAGTTGATTCCCAACCCTTCTGAAATGAAAGCAGACAGATCAGAAGTTCAGTCTTTAGAAAATCCCTTCCGCTAACTAATTCAAGTGCTCATTCTGTCTGGCTTAGAATTGAGGCTCAAACTGGCTTCAGCAATCTGTTTTGAAGCCGTAATCGGGTGAAAAATGACTTTTGCTTTTGTGGGGTGGATGTGTTTAAAAAAAAAAATAATTGTATTCCTGATTTATTTGTCAATGACTGACTGGCTTTCAGTATTTAAAATATACTAGATAGATTTGTCGGTAGCAGTTTCTGCGCTATAAATACATACATCGGAAGTTTAATGTGTATATTACAAAATGGGTTTCGTGTATGGAGGAAAAGGTGTGTTTGTTTTTAAGGCAATTGTTTAGTTTCAGCTTTCAAAGTGTTAAAATGGAGTTGTTGCTCATTCTTTACGGATGCAAAACATTTTTTTCAGCAACAAAAGGTAAAAAGTGGAGTGGTTGCTGTTGCCAACAACTTCATTTTATACTAAAACCATTTATGAATTTATTTTTCTTCTGCCCCTGTGAAATCTCGGGTGCCATTTTTTTTTTTCACTATCACTTAGCCGATAATAAAATGAATATTGATCTGTTTATTTAGGGACGCAGAATTCAGAGACAATTTGGTTATACTGCCATTTACAGAAGGATTGAGACACTGGCAAATAAAATAAAAAATCTGACCAGACTAGTATAACCCCTCCCACTCCCAACATGCCTCAATTTTTTTTATTTTTTGCTAGTGATCCATTTGCATATTTGCTTACTAGAATGTAAACATGGCTCCACCAAGAGTGTGAGCCAATGCGTGCTTCTGACAGTTACCGGTGACCTACTGCTCCCAATTGGAAGCTTTCTGATCTTGTGACCGCCATGACAGCCAATCAAGGTGGTCCACATGATCATAAATCCCACCTTGCGGCATCTGAAACCCCTTAATGGTCCAGGAGATGCTGACGGCAAAGGGGTTAATAGACGCTGTCTACACACTTATTGAGCTGGTCTGTTTGCGCAGCTATCCAGATTGTGGTGCATTCTCAGCATTAGGTTTGAAGGCCGTACTCTGACCCTGCTGGCCTGAACAATAGAAGGGCCTACCTGGAATGTGACCCTTTTGGCTCTGGACTCAGATTGTGGTGCTTTCTAGACTTCTGTGTGCTGTGTTAGACGCAGAGTGTGTTCCAGCTCTAGAGCCATGGCACAGCCTCAGGTATCGCACTTTGTTTTTGTTTTTTTAAGCTGAGTTGCACCTATTTAAAAGTCAGCAGCTGCAAAAAGTGTAGCTAATGACTTTTAATAATTGGACACTTACCTGTCCCATGGTCCAATTAATGCGGGCGCACAAAGCCTCGCTCCTCTACATGGCATTCTAACTGTGCACCCGGCTTGGCACTGAATGGCCAGGCAATCTTCTGGGACCTGAGGCGTGTCCCAGAAGATGGGAGAGAGGAGAGGTGATCTTCCGGCGCCAGGGGAGGAAGTGGGAGCTGGGTGCCTGTAAAAATGGGGTACCTCCACCCCACCCCCCAAAAAAAAGGATGTGGCATGTCAGGGGGTCACCAACACTTAAAGTGGCAGTTCAATTTTTGGGAGGAACTCCGCTTTAATGCATACTTTTGCGTTTAAAGGCAGAAGGTGTTGTTTTTTTTTTTTGTTGTTTTTTTTTATCTTGATGCATTAAGATAAACTGCCTTCTGTCTGCAGCAGCCCATCTCAGCTCCCCTAATACTTGAGCCCCATCTAGATTCAGCAATGTTGGAGTTTTTCTGCTGCCCAGGACTTGCCTCTTTGATGACTGAGGCAGCAGGGCGTGGCAATTGGCTCCCGCTGCTATCAGTCGCCTGAGGAGTGAAAGGGGGCGGGGGCAGGCCACCGCTCTGTCTGGACACAGGGAGCTGTGGCTCGGGTGCCCCCATAGCAAGCTGCTTGCTATGAGGGCACTCAACAGGAGGGAGGGGCCTGGAGCACCAAAGAGGCAACTGAGAAGAGGAGGATCAAGGTTGCTCTCTGCAAAACCACTGCACAGAGCAGGTAACCAACTATAACCATGTTTTGTTATTTTTTAACTATAAAAAAGACATTCGTATCACTTTAAAGTAATTTTTTTTTTTTTTTATACAGATTCCCCTCCAGCTCCCCATTACACTTGCCTGAGCTCGATCTCGATCTAGCGCTGTGCCCGAAAGCAGTGGATTTCACCCCCCTACCCTCCACGAAGGGAAGATTGATAGCAGGGGGAGCCATTGACTGTGCTGTTATTGGTCACAGCCGATCAGTAGGTCTCAGCCATAAATCATTGGGTGACACCTATTGACAAAACCAAAGCACAGGTCAGCGGATCCCCAAACCCAGAAGCATGCTGGCAGAGTATATTGGGTTGCAGAGCCTGTAAGCTGCTGCTCAATCCACTGTAACCAAGCAGTGAATAGTTTAAAATTTTAAATTCAAAGGTTTTCAATCACTTTAATTGAGTAGGTCAGGTGAGCTTAGCACTGGGAGCTACTTCATTTATTAGCATTGTTGGTTGCAATTATTACTCAAGTATCAAGCTGTGAAGTAGTATTTCCCCCAAGCCAAGAAGAGTTCATTTTCTCACTCTGAGGCTGCATTCACACCTAGGCGTAGGCGATTTGCGGCGTTTTTTGCCGCGACAAATTGCATCGTTTTTTTACCGCGATTTTCACTGGAGGGGTGATTACACATTGTGTAATATGGCCGAACGCCGAAGACGCCTGGGGAAAAAAAGGGTCAGGGACTTGTTTTGAGCTTCAGGCGTTTCGGCGTGGAGATATGAACCATCTCCATAGCCGACAATGTTAAATCACCCCTCCAGCGTATTGCAGGCTGCAATAGCGACGGGCGTCGGGCGTGAAAACGCCTAGGTGTGAATGGAGCCTTAAGATCCATACACACGATCGGACTTTCCGACAACGGTCTGACGGACGTGTTTTATC
Source organism: Rana temporaria (assembly GCF_905171775.1). Classification (NCBI taxonomy): domain Eukaryota; kingdom Metazoa; phylum Chordata; class Amphibia; order Anura; family Ranidae; genus Rana; species Rana temporaria. The sequence goes on from NC_053492.1 coordinate 215,290,012, forward strand.
GGACAATCCGACCGTCGGATGACAATCCATCGGACAATTGTCAGAATTTCAATGGACAAATGTTCGCTGTGCATGCTCTCAAACTTTCCGACAACAAATGTGTTACGTTGGATCATTCGATTTGTGTGTACACAAATCGGTCGGACTAAAATCCAAAGTACAAACACTCATGCTCAGAACCAATGCTAACCATAAGACAACATTGGCAGTAGTTGCCCAAAGGGTGATGCTAAAGAGCAGAAAAATACATGTAGTACGACTACGTTCGTGTTTGTTGGCTGAAAATGTTCTGCCATGTGTTCTGCCACGTTCACGCCCAACACTCCTTTGCCAAAAAAATCCACGTAAAAGTCAGATGGAATTCCGATCGTGTGTACGAGGCTTAAGATGTGGCCCTCCTGGCTTTCAGGTTCAATAACAAACTGGTAAAGTTTTGTTTCTTGGTGCAGAGATCCAGGGATCTTTATAGCTCCAGACTGGCCCTGGGGATATTCTGACGTGATCAAATTTCTGGCAGATGCTCTTTCAGATAGACCTGATCTTCTGTCCCAAGATGCTAAAAACCAGGAAGTCCATTTTCCATAAGATGTACACAATGGAACGAATCCTGACCTTTTTTTGCAATTGAGCCTGGATCCACAATTGCCCATAAGTTCCATCAAGGGTTGGGTCTGAATGCTTGCAGTCCACAAGCTTCCATTTATTTTTGATGAAAACCTTTTTGTACAGGGTGTTTCTCCTGTAGTCCACCAACCCGCCCCCCCCCCCCCTCCGGTAACGCCATGGGATTTGAATATGTCTCTCTCTGCTGTTTGAACGTATAAGGGATATTTCCCTTTCAACACTCGCAAGGTTTCTTTCTTTTTTTTTTTTTTGCTGCTGTCTTTTCTGCGAAGCGTGTGTCTGAATTGGTGGCTTTGTCCTGCACAAGGATAAGATGGTATTACAACATAAACCCCTCTTCCTTTTCAAAGTAGTTTTGGCCTTTCACCTCAACCAGGACATTGTGCTTCCGTTCCTCCAATTGGGCCCCACACACCAGCAGGACATTTCCCTTCATTGTATGGATGTAGTTTGAGGTGTATGGGTCTACCTTGCAGCCGCTGCTTCCATGAGAAACACTTTGTCATTCCTGACATTTCTTGTGACACTGGCAAATCATCAATAAAACTTTTAGTTTTGAGGATTGAGTTTCATCCACTCTGTCACATTCTACTTAGATATAAGAGGACTTCTTATTATCCGACAACTGAACAGATGACCAAGTAGCAGCCTTGCTAATCTGTAAACAAACATTCACTAAGTTTTTTTTTTTTTTTTACCCAGTTATGTTTTAGGCTTAGTCTGATGGCGGTTTTGGGTGTAAAGTCCTTCAGGTGTCTCTGAACTTTTTTTTTTTTCTGGTATTATAGTTGGGCCTATTTTATTTTGTTTACAGAGTTGCCCACTCCTCTTTTTGGACATGTCAGTTATCTCCAAATTCTGGGTCCCTAAAATAAAGGGGAAATAACATTTTTGAATCCACCATAATTCATTTTCTTGGAAATGTATTGAGGGACACAGGTCCCACACCCTGTGTATATGGTCTGGCACTTGGCATCGCTTTTTACAAGACTGAGGCATGTTGCGAGTGGGAGGAGTTATACCAGTTTAGTGTGTGTGTGTGTTTGTTTATTGGAGGGATTTCCACTACCCACAAAATTTGTATAGATGCCAAAAATGTTTATCTCCTATGTAATGAGCTGTAATTTAACAGCATTTATGTATCATTTTAATTATAGTTACTATTTTACTATACTTATGAAGACTAGGACACTCCCTTTTTTTCTTTTGTTTCTCACTAGTGTTTGCCATTTGGTGGTAAAGGAAGCAACTCTTGCTGACTTTTTTTTTTTTATCCTGAAACATTTGCCATCTTGGATTTACTGCACATTTGTGTGCAACATTTGTTGTACGTATGGATGTTATCATTGCAAATGTTCAAACTAAGGCCTCATTCACACTGGTATTGTCAAACCTGTGTTTTCAAGAACATTTCTAATGTTTCTAAGATTTTTCAATTATGCCATTTTACACAGGGAGTTTACCTGCATTTAGGGCCGGTTCACACCAGATGCAGTCCAGTGCATTTTTCTGCATTAAAACACCCTGGCCAGTAGGCTATATGGGTTTGAATGGCATCGTTCACACCAGTGTGGTTAGAACAAAAGAGCGAAGGGAGAGCGCACAGGCTCAAAGTGCAGTTATCTTTTTTAATAAAAAAATGTAAAACGTTGCACTCACAAATGAAGGCTTGTATCAAGCATGGCATCCCAAATGGCTACTTTGTAGTCGTTGTGTTACACTCATCCCCCAGCAGAATTTCTGAACTGACAGCTTGTAAGGTTTTCCTCCTCGGGACACTGCAGGTGTAAAAATGCAGGACAGGACACCCAGGAAGATCTCCACAGCCTGCCGCTGGCTCAGTTGACTGCTAGCCCGATAGATGGGGCAAGATGGAAATGGCTGCTGGGAGACACTGTCAGTCCAGTTTGAGCTGAGTCCTATAGTAAGGCTACTTTCACACTGAGGCGCTATAGAGCTAAAAATAGCGCCTGAAAAGCGCCCTAAAAGAGCCTCTCCTTTCACTCCAGTGTGAGCCTGAGGGCTTTCACAATGAGCGGTGCGCTGGAAGGACGCTTAAAGTCCTGCCACCTGCATCTTTGAGGCGCTATAGGAGTGGCGTATACACCGCTCCTAAAGTGCCCTTGCCCATCGAAATCAATGGGCAACCCTTTTTCGGCCGCTAGCCGGGGGGTTGTCACTTTCCTGGGCTGCATGCTTGAATAGGAGTATGGTATCGATTTTAGAGGGGCATCCCACTCCATTTTTTTTTCTTAGTACCAGACCTAGAGGGGGGGGGGGGGGCGTTTAAAAAAGATCCTCTCTTGGGTTTAGATGCCCCTGCTTTTTAGTTGTGTTCAGCTTTGTTTAAGATGTCTATTTGGATCCTGGACAGAATTTTTTTATTTTTAAATCTAAATGCAGTTAAACTGACTGCACCTAAACACAGGTAAATTCTCAATGTGACAGACACCATTAGGCCCCTTTCACACCTGCGGACCATATGTCCGCTTTTTCATCCATCCGTTTGCGGATGAAAAAGGGACATACATTGGTCCCTATGAGATTGCAAGTGTCAGCAGATGAACATCCGCTGACACCCGTAATCACCCGCCTCCACAAAGATCCGATTCTGCAGACGGAAGAAAACCCTATTTTTCCTTCCGTCTGCGGATCGGATGAACATGGACATACAGTCCGTGTTCATCCGATTTCCCCCCCCCCCCATAGGGGAGAGCGGAGAAAAGACAGGGCGGTCCCTGCACAGTGTGCAGGGACCGCCCTGTCATCCGCCGGCTCAGCGGGGATCAACTGAGCGATCCCCGCTGAGCATACGTGAAAGGGGCCTTAATCATTATATTTGTGTGTTTAAAAATGTTCTCTAAACAAAAAAAAAGCACAGGCTTGACAATGTCTGTGTGAATGAGGACTTGAATCTTTTAAGTAGCACAGGGTTTGGAGAACTTGATATCCTATAACGGAGTGCAAGAACACTGACAGAAAAGCTAACCATTTGTTAAAATGATGAAGATATGGCACATTCAAATGTAAATCTATTGGGCAGCCCTCTAGCATCTTCCTATGTGTGACTGTGTTGTAAAGTGATGACTGACAGAACATCTGACAGCTTCCACCCTATTGTATGAAGGTACCCTTGTGTTTGTGTCCTGGGAAGACTCGTGCCAAAGCATGCAGTAACAGATAAGAATGTGTGGTATTTTTCACAAAGTGGAAAAGCACAAATTCCTTTTTCTGTTTAGCCTTAGATCCTCTCAAAGAAGGTTGAACGTGTCTTGGTTGTTTACAGACTGAAAGAGCAAATGGCGCAGACTCATAAGAAATCCCCCCCCCCCAAAAAAAAAGAAAATAATAAATTGTGAACAGATCCTAGCAGTAGAACCTAAACATACTATATTTCCACCTCCTTAGGGCCATATCACAGTACCAACTCGCTAATAAAGGACACTTGCCTCCTATGTTTTTCAGTTCCTGCTCTTTTGGTAGCAGTGAGGATTTGCAGCATTTTGACCAACGGCAAGGTGTCCGTTCTGCCTTAGCAATTTTGCTGCAGGTAAGAGGTGTCACCAGTATGACCTAACCCTTGCTGATTTTACATGCATCCTGAACAGAACGTCCATTTTTAAACTTCAAAGAGCCTCAACAAATGAATGAGAGCAGCCTGGCAATGTCCGAGTGGAAATGATGGAATGCCATGGTGATTTTACTAAGGAATGACAAATGGTCAATTTTATACTTCTCCTTGTTTAAGTGTATCTAAACCCACATCATAACAAAAAAACTATCAATACACACTGTTGATACTTGGTCACTATAGGGTTTATTTTCTGTATTCCACAAAAAAACTGGTTGATCCTGCTGTTCTCTATCTCCACCTTCTGTTCATGACCCCAATTCAGCTAGGGATTTTGCAGCTATGTTGCCGATTCTGCACACGCTCCATTTTCAGTGATTTTCTATGCTTGGCATTTCTTCCCCATCACATCTGAGATGCCCATGTGACTATAGTCACACCTGCAGGCGAACACATGGTGGTAAATAACAGCCCACTCCCTCCTCTATGTCCACTAACCAACTAAAAACAATGAGGGGGAGATGATGCATCTTGATTGGAGGCTTCACCTCCCTCTTATTTAAAGACACAGGCTAGAGAAAAGTGACACAGCCAGTGACTGGCAGAAAGCCGCTCACACCATGTTATTTCCACAAAAATAGTAGATATGATTTTTCAAATATATATTTGTACGTCAATTTTTAAAACGGTTCATTTTTATTTTTTACTGTCTTCCAAATGCTGTATTGTATTTGATTTTTGAACATGTGACCAGCATCCATATACAGAATTAGAAGGGACTTTTTGAATGAAACAATGTATGTTTATTACTTTAAACCTTTTGCATAACATTAACAAACTCAGATTTGTCAAGGAACTATCTGCAAGCTAATCTTACCTTTCTAAATAGAGTGAATAGTAGAATAACCGTCAGCAGGGGCGGACTGACCATTCGGGCACTGCTCGAGGGCCCTATGCCACTAGGGGGCCCCATCAGGGTTGCCAGCCTCAGTAAAACCAGGGACAGTATGTAAAAATCTTCTACTTTTTTTTTTTTTTTTTTTTTTTTAATCCCAAGATTATAGCTGCCCTGCCTCTCCAGTACCTTTTCTGTGTGTGTGTGTGTGTGTGTGTGTGTGTGTGTGTACTGTGTGGTCCCATAACTTGCCAGTCCGCCCCTGACCTTTCCAGTGAAGACTATTACCTTAAGTTTGTAGCTGTGATCTGATCCAGAGGATGTCCTTTACAAATATGCTCTTTTTGAAGCGAGAATGACATTGGGTATGGCTGTGTATATGTGAACACTCGCACACAATCTAATGCCCCGTACACACGATCAGGCTTTAGCCCGGCCAAACTTGCATCGGAATTCCATCGGAGTAAAAGAGAACATGTTCTCTATCTAAACTCTAATGGAATTCCTGACTTTTTCCATCGGAAATTCCGATCGTGTGTATGGGGCTTTTAGGAGCAAGAAAAGCAGAAAATATGCTTCTGCAAAGCTAGCAATACAAGTGTTAATTTGACAGCGTGAAAAACCTTAGATTTTTTTTTTGCCAAAATTGCAAAGCAATCAGACATATAAAATGGTGGCTTTGATTAACCACAAGGAGATGGGGCAGAAATTGCTAAACCTGGTGGAAGAATCAAATGGCTTTTGATAAAATTGCTGTTTTTCCATAGACTGTATTGAAGCTGTCAGTTTATTGTGCACTACAGTTTCAAGACTACTTGTGATCTTGTGTGATTCCTGGTAGATGGAATGTGGCTGAAATTGACTGAAAATTGTGCAAAATGTGTATGGCTAGCTTAAAGAGATAGTAAACATTGGTGTGTTTTTCTTCTGCCTTCCCTACAAAGTAAAGGCATAATGTGCTAGTATGCATCGCCACCATTACTAGTAATTTTTTATTTATTTTTTTATTTCATAGTTTGTAGACGCTATAACTTTTGTGCAAACCAATACATATACTCTTATTGAGACTTATTTTTGGTAAAAAAAAAAAAAAAAAATGTATTGGAATACATATTGGCCTAAATTGATGATTTTTTTTTATTGGATTTTATAGCTGAAAGTTAAACAACTTTTGTTTGGGTACAATCGCACGACCGTGCAGTTTTTAGTTAAAGTAATGCAGTGCCATATCACAACAAATGGCCTGGTCATGAAGGGGAGTTAACCTTCCAGGGCTGAAGTGGTTAATGCATAGATTGTATTGAGAGAAAAAAAAAAAAAAAAAACTTCAGCCTTAACCACTTCAGCCCTCATGAACACTGGACATTATAATAACGTTAAAAAAAGGTAGCTTTGCAGTGAGTTTTTCAGCGTTTTTTGCTGTAGCATTCTTTTTTATTTTATTTTTTTCAATGAGATCAAAAACGTTAAACACTGGTGAGCTGCGTTTTATCTGTGTTCTTAGGTGTTTTTTCACGTTGGAGCATTTTTCCAGCTGAAAAGTGCCTTTCAGAACCCACTAGATTTATTTTATTTTTTCCAGCCAAAAATGTTTACTTGCCTATGTGTGCATGGACACATAGGATAACATGCTGTAGGAAAAAGTCTGAAGCCAAAAACAGCAGCTGTTAAAACATCCGGTGTGCATGAGGCCTAAGGATCCTCATTGTTTTTGTTTGTTACTGAACGTTTGTTGTCTGGCCAAATGACTTCTGACCTCCTATTGTCTCCTCACTAATTAAAATGGATGTAAACCCTCACATATACCCAGTGAAGAGAACAGCCTCCGATGATACACAGAGATTAAACAAATCTCCCTACATAATTCAGCTTTATATATTCTTTAGAATTCTTACAAATTGGGGTAAAGATTTTTACTTCCTCATTCAGCAGTCGGGGTGTCATTCTGAAATACACTGTGTGATGGTTGATTGGAGGAAAGTCACACCCCCTCCCCCTTACATTGGCAGAAAGAAAATGCTATAAATCAGGCCTCGACAAAATCCAGGCGCCCGGTCGCAATTGCGACAAGAAATTGTGACCTGGCGCCCGCGCCCACCGGTAATTGAGGCCACACAATGCCACAAAGCCGAAGCCTCAATTACCGGCTGTCGCGGGCCCGCTGCGATCGCGCGGCAGGGGAGGGCGGGCGAACGAAGGGTTAATAAAAAAATAAGACAACCGTAAAGTTATCCCTTTTTTTTTTTTTTTTTTTTTATATTGTGAAAGATAATGTTACGCCAAGTAAATTGATACCCAACATGTCACGCTTCAAAATTGCGTCCGCTCGTGGAATGGCAAACTTTTACCCTTTTAAAATCTCCATAGGCGACGTTTAAAATTCTACAGGTTGCATGTTTTGAGTTAGAGAAGGCCTAGAGCTAGAATTATTGCTCTGGCTCTAACGATCGCAACGATGCCTCACGTGTGGTTTAAATACCGTTTACATATGCGGGCGCTACTCATGTATGTGTTCGTTTCTGCGTGCGAGCTTGGCGGGACGGGGTGCGTTTTCTGGCTCCTAACTTTTTTAGCTGGCTCCTAGATTCCAAGCAAATTTTGTCAAACCCTGCTTGAATAGATTAGCAGAGAGCTTGACTTGTAAAGGCACATCTCAGAAAGCAATTTTGCACAACACAAATCTCAGGCTGCTTTTATCTCCTGTCTCTGAGAACTTGTCAGAAGTTATCATGCACAAACACAGGGGTCTTGGTGCTTTGGAGACTGATAAGAAAACACTACAGATATATGCCCAGCTCAAATTTCATGAGTCTGGTTTACATCCACTTTAATATAATGGATTATGCACACTGCAAAATGCAACACACTTGCATAATGGAGCACCCAACAACAAATAAATTGACAATCTGTATTAACTGAACTTGGGTTCTAAATAACTTTAAAGTAGAAATATAGGCAGAACCTTTGTTTTATTATTTTGGCTTGAGAGAGGGAGGGTTATAACCAATGTCAGATGGGGGTGTGTGTTTTTTTTGTCCCATTTCGGAGATCACCCTTCACTTCCTGTTCCATAGCAAAACGGGTAGTGACATTAAGGGAATTCCTTTGGGACCTCCAGGTCAAAGAGCTGGTGTCCCTTTTATTGGAAGGTTTCCCATATATTAACCCAAAATTTGGGATTTTCTTTCAGTCCAGGACTCTGCCTCCTCATTGGCTGCGTGACACCATTGGCTCTGGCTGTTGCCAATCAGTCAGTTGGCCAAATAGGAAAGAGAGGGGGCAGGACCGAGTCACGGCTTTGTGTCTGAATGGACACACAGAGCTGCGGCTTGGCTCGGGTGCCCCATAGCAAGCTGCTTGCTGTGGGGGTACTCAACAGGAGAGAGGGACCTGAGATGTGTGCTGCTCTGTGCAAAATCGTAGCAGGTAAGTATAACAGGTTTTATTTTTAGGCCTCATGCACACTGGACGTTTTTGGATGTTTTTACAGCAGCTGTTTTTGGCAGTAGATGTTTTTTTTTTTTTTTTTTTTTTTTACAGTCCATAAACTCTCCATGTTATCCCATGTGTACATGCGCACACAGGCTGTTCTCAGCAGTTTTTGGGCAGTGGTGTTTTTAAACAGTAAAAAAATAAAATAAAATAGTGGGTTTTGAGACGGTTTTCAGCTGTAAAAACGCTCTAAAGCTGATAAACGCTTTTCTTCAACTAAAAAACGCTAATAAACCGCTGTTGAAAAACTCACTGCAAAGCTACTGGCATTTTTATAACGTTATTTTAACGTCCAGTGTGCATGAGGCCTTAAAGTAAAAAAAGGACTTTAGTATCACTTTTAAATATTTTGTTTTCCTCTTAGGCCCCTTTTCACACTGGAGTTTTTCAGGCGGTACAGCGCTAAAAATGGTGCCTAAATACTGCCTGAAAAACTCCTGCCCTAGCCTTCTCAATGTGAAAGCCACAGGGCTTTCACACTGAGGCGATGCGCTGGCAGGAGAGAAAAAAATCCCCTGCAAGCAGCATCTTTGGAGCGGTGAGAGGAGCGGCGTGTATACCGCTCCTTCACCGCTCCTTCCCATTTAAAACAATGGGAAACCTCAGAAATACCGCATGCGAGGCGCATTGCGGGCGGTATTGACCCTTTTTGGCCACTAGAGGGGGTTAATACTGGACCGCTAGCAGCCGAGTCCCGCGGCAATTCCGACGGTATAGCGCTGCTATTTTTAGCGACTCTATACCGGCAACGCACCTCCACTGCCCCGCGTGAAAGGGGCATTGGAGAACTGATTTTTAGAAGCTGTTCCAAAAAAGCAGGCAAAGGAGAAATTATTAGTATGGTCTGTGGTCTACCTTCAGCTAATCTTTCCACATTTTATGACTTGCTTTGCTCTGTGCTGTGTAGAGGCATTGCAGATATACAGGATCTCACAAAAGTGAGTACACCCCTCACATTTTTGTAAAAATGTTATATCTTTTCATGTGACAACACTGAAGACACTTTGCTACAATGTAAAGTAGGGGGGGGGGGGACAGCATGTCTGTGCTCAGACCATACGCCACACGTTGCATCAAATTGTTCTGCACTGCATGGCTGTTGTCCCAGAAGATGATGCACAAGAGAGCCTGCAAACAGTTTGCTGAAGACAAGCAGACTAAGGACATGGATTACACTAAGGACATGGATTACTGGAACCATGTCCCATGGTCTGATGAGGCCAAGATAAACTTATCTTGTTCAGATGGGGTCAAGCCTGTGTGGGGCGGCAACGAGGTGAGGAGTACAAAGACAAGTGTGTCTTGCCTACAGTCAAGCATAGTGGTGGAAGTGTCATGGTCTGGGGCTGCATGAGTGCTGCCGGCACTGGGGAGCTACAGTTCATTCAAGGAACCATGAATGTCAACATGTACTGTGACATATTGAAGCAGATCATGACACCCTCTCTTCGCAGACTGGGTTGCAGGGCAGTATTCCAACATAACGACCCCAAACATACCTCCAAGACGACCACTGCCATGCTAAAGAAGCTGAGGGTAAAGGTGATGGACTGGCCAAGCATGTCTCCAGACCTAAACCCTATTGAGCATCTGTGGGGCATCCTCAAATGGAAGGTGGTGGAGCGCAAGGTCTTTAGCATCCACCAACTCCGTGATGTCATCATGGAGGAGTGGAAGAGGACTCCAGTGACAACCTGTGAAGCTCTGGTGAACTCCATGCCTAAGAGGGTTAAGGCAGTGCTGGAAAATAATGGTGGCGGCTAGGGCTGCGCATCTTCACCGGTCTCACGTTTCGATGCGATTACGATTATCAAGTCCACGATTCGATTCCGCGATGAATCACGATTGCAGGGCAAGTGCGCATGGCTCTCCCCCAAAATACTAAAGGAGATGATCATGCAGCACGGCGGTCAAATGCCTCTGAAAAGTGACCTGAGCATGGATCACTTTTCAGAGGAGTGGCAGTGCCTGCTGCAAGTGAATAAAAGCCTTTGGGCTCACACTGGTGTGCTGCGGTTTGGCTGCAGCGCTAGTGTACTTGCGGGTTTCCTTAGCCTCAGAACCTGAGACTTTTAGGTTGCACATTTTTGTTGCATTTTCTGAAAGTGTACCAAAGATGCAACATGCAGGACATTCTGTGCACTTTCAGAACATGCAGTAAAAATGTGAAACCTCTATGGAGCCAGGGGCAACATGCAGGAAGACTGCCAGTACACCAGCACTGCAGACAAACAGCAGCATATCAGTGTGAGCCCACATAATAACACATCACCTAGGGCAAGGTATTGTCACAGGCTGCTAGAAAAAAAAATCTTTAGCTGCAGAGGAGAAGTTCACTTACTTGGCCAGTCCCAGCCTCCAGGAGACTCGCTGGATTCGAGCAGACTGCTCAGATTGAACTTTCCCGCCCACACATCCTCTTTGTACAGCACAGGCTGCCGGAGTGTGGGCGGGGAAACAGAGAAGGTCCAGCTTCTGCCAGCCATTCGTGTGAAGGAAGGAGGGGCTGGGCTGGGCTGGGCGGGGCGGGGCTGTGCTGTGTTCTGTAACACAGACTGTCAGCTTAGCCCCGTGGTAGAGAAAACATCTCTGGCTCACTGGATGCCGCGCTCATTTGACTGACTGCCCGGCCCGCCTCTCTCCTCTCAAGTCTGATGCCGATGAGGAACGGGGGCGGGGCTAAACATCGATTTATCACGGTCGCATGCATCGGGGACACCCAAATCGCGATGCAGCGATTCAATTTGACACCCCTAGTGGCCGCACACAATATTGCCACTTTGCGCCCAATTTGGACATTTTCACTTAGGGGTGTACTTACTTTTGTTGCCAGTGGTTTAGACATTAATGGCATTAATAGTGTTGAGTTATTTTGAGGGGACAGCAAATTTACACTGTTATACAAGCTGTACACTCACTTTGTAGTGATTTCTTCAGTGTTGTCACATGAAAAGATAATAAAATATTTACAAAAATGCGAGGGGTGTACTCACGTTGGTGAGATACCGTACACATTTTTACTTTTTTAATTTGGCTCCATTTTTAAGCCGAGCTTCACCCAAAAGTGGAAGCTCTGTATTTGTTTGCACTTCCCCTCCACTGCCACATTTTGGCAATTTTTTGGGGGGGATGGGGTGGAAGAGGGAGCAGACACCTGGTTTTGACAGGTACCCTTTCCCACTTTCGGCTCGGCTCGCTGCGGCAATCTGAGCTGGAAGTTTGACCTCCCCTCCTTCCCCTGCAGTCATCTGGGACATATCACAGGTGCAGTGCGATATGCGTAGTAGAAAACAGGCTGTGAATGAATGAGTGACTTGTATAGCGCTACACATGCGAACTGAATCGCCTCTAGGCGCTTTTATAGCCAGTGTCTTCCTGGCTTGTGCGGTCATTTACCTCGTAGGATCTCGACACGCTTGGTACAGTCGTACACACACATATATACTGGGCCAATTTGGACAGGATCCAATTAACCTACCAGCATGTCTTTGGAGTGTGGGAGGAAACTTACGCAGACACAGGGAGGACATGTAAACTCCAGGCAGATGGTGTCATGGTCGGGATTTGAACCAGCGACCCTTTTTGCTGCTAGGTGAAAGTGCTAACCACTACACCACTGTGTTGTCTTTCCTTTACTAGAGATGCCGGCGCCTGCACCCAAAGTTGATTGATGGATCAGTTTGGGTAAGGACATTGCTGGAGCCCTGGACAAGTAAGTGTTTAGATGGTAAAAGTCAGCAGCTATAGTATTTTTGTAGCTGCTGACTTTTTTTTTTTTTGGGGGAAGCCTGGAGGTTTAAAGGGGTTGTAAAGGTAAAAAAATAAATAACCTAAAAAGCTTCCTTTACCTTGGTGCAGTCCTCCTTCACTTACCTCATCCTTCCATTTTGTTTTTAAAGCGGAGTTCCGGCCACAATTTCACTTTTTAAATATAAATACCCCTGTAATACACAAGCTTAAAGGGGTGGTTCACCCTAAAAACTACTTTTTTTTTTTTTTTTTTTATTACACTGCCCCCCCACATTACAATCCGATTAAGGCTATTATTATTTTTTTGATGCTGCACATACCTTTGTACAGCATATTCACCCGTGCATCCGGGTTGCGAGTCCCGCGGGAGTGGGCGTTCCTAACATGTCTGTGATTGACGTTTTGCCCAAAAACGAGCTCCCCCCGTCGCGTAAGCCGCGTCACGATTGGCGAAAGGAGCCGAACGGTGATGCGCATGCGCAGTATAGCGCCGACTCGCCGTTCGGCTCCTTTCGCCAACCGTGACGCGGCTTACGCAACGGGGGGAGCTCGTTTTTGGGCAAAACGTCAATCGCAGACATGTTAGGAACGCCCACTCCCGTGGGACTCGCAACCCGGATGCACGGGTGAATATGCTGTACAAAGGTATGTGCAGCATCAAAAAAATAATAGCCTTAATCGGATTGTAATGTGGGGGGGCAGTGTAATAAAAAAAAGAGTTTTTAGGGTGAACCACCCCTTTAATGTATTCTAGTAAAGTTAGTCTGTAAACTAAGGTCCGTTTTTGTGGGCATCATGAAGCCAGACTGTATGACTTCCTGGATTTCAGCCTTGCAGATCTCGCACATGCTCAGTGCTGCACAAGCAGTGTCAGATCAGGTTTCAGCACCCGTACTGTCCAAGTCACATGATTCTTCAAGACTGGGGAGTGCACAGACTCCTGGAAAGTTACACCCACTACATTCCCAGGAGTCTGTGCGGTGTAGGTTAGGAAGCTTAAGCACCTAGGTGCAGGAAGAGGTAAGATTAACTATTCTGCCTAGCAACAACACTTTAAGAACATTTTTATTTATTTTTTTAGATGCCTGCAAAGGACTAATGATTTTTTTTTAAAACTACTGATGTAATGTTATATTTATGGGTGGAACTCCACTTTAAATGTCCTTTATTTCTTCTGATACCAAGCCTTTGACTGGAAATCTGGAATTTCTAAGAGCTATTACACCATTGTAGCTGAAGGATAGCTGGTATGGTTTTCATTTGCTACAATGAGCAGATTCATGTTTCTTGGTGCTATAAGTTGATACTTGTGTTTGTGAGCTTAAAGTGGTTGTAAACCCTCGGATATAACATTATTGAAAAAATTATCACATAACACAAGCAGCTGATCGCTGCATGTGAAAGTTTACTCACCGCCGTCATTAGCTGTAAATTAATTTTTTTCGTTTTGATGACGTCACCGCGCTTGCGCATTGTAGCCCCGCAAATCCGGCCATTTGAAGCTTGCCGAGTTTTCATCTAAATTTCCGGCAGTAAATGTGAACGAGCTCCATGAGCGAGCTTCCCCTCTGTCCTCAGAAGAGAAGTCTCGCGATGTTACAGTCCTCCTGTTTCTGATGACTCCTCCCCCCGTGTGACTGAACAACACTGCAGCCTCTGATATTGGAACGAGTATATTGGTTGCCGTGGTAACGGCAATCCAGATCGAGGCTTGGTTACGGCGGTACGATGCATGCGGAAGATTTCTAACAGAGACCCAGTAAGGGCGGAAGTGACATCAGAAAGAGAAGCAATGAACAGGAGCTAGAATGGCGATTTCTATACCCGGAAGCATTGAAAAAAAGAACGCTAGCCAACAGGTATTTGCGGCCCTCGTTTTTTTAAATAATAAATGTAATAAGCATTGCAATGACCTTGGCTAATAGAATAACTAAAAAATAGAAAACGTAGCCAAGGGTTTACAACCGCTTTAATTGTGTGTGGTGTGAAGCTGTGCTAGTTCATACTTGTCTGGTTTCTTGTGTTTTTTCTTATCAGTTGAACAAGTAGCCTGAAAATTCTTACCATGGTGTTCATTTACGGTACATTTTTGAACTGCACATTGAGCCATTTTACTACCAGTAAATTGTACTTCTAATTAATGCAGGCCAAGAATACCATAATTTTGCTCTTCCAATAAAAGCAGTATATTTCTTAACTGTATTGCACTAAAACAGCTTGGCGGCACTGAAATTGGCATTGCTTTTCGGTCAGAAAACCTTTTTGTATATAAAATCAATTTTAACCTAAAGACGATCATTTTTAAATTCACTAGTCTAACGTGTGAAGAATGAAAGGGCTTGTTCACACCAACAGCTGCTTTTAGACTTTTATGTGACTGAGTGTCATAGACTGCAATGTAAACCTTCAAAAGTAAAAGAAAATCGAAAAGGATTAACGACAGGTTCACACCTAAGTCGCACTGGAAATGTGGTCCGTGTTCCTGTGCTGTTCTCAGTGGTGTGATTTGATTTTAATTTCTCTTTCATTCTTGGACGGACACAGCCTTAATCTTGACAACGTGGGAAATGGCCTTCCTTTAGGAGTGGCTAGGCAGAAAGTGCCCAGGGTGTGGTCCTACTGAATATGTCCCATCAGCCTGCACCAAGCCGTTCCATTTTTTTTCTTCTGCCTAGTTAAAGCGGTCCTCCACCCTAAAGTGGAGTCCCGCTGATCGGAACCCTCCCCCCCTCCGGTGTCACTTTTGACACCTTTCAGGGGGGAGGGGGGTGCAGACACCTGTCTAAAGACAGGTATTTGCACCCACTTCCGGCCACACGATACGGGCGAAAGACGGGCATTCCGTCACATCCCGTCTGTCGCCCGTTGTGTGCTGGGAACACTCGGCTCCCAGCACACAGCGTGTGAGCCAATCGGCGGGCGCAGCGCGACTCGCGCATGCGCCGTAGGGAACCGGGCAGTGAAGCCGCAGCGCTTCACTTCCTGGTTCCCTCAGCGTGGATGGCGGGGGGAGCAGCAGAGTGACGAGCGATCGCTCGTGCTCTGCTGCGATCGGCGCTGGACTCCAGGACAGGTAAGTGTCCTATTATTAAAAGTCAGCAGCTGCAGTATTTGTAGCTGCTGACTTTTAATATTTTGTTCCCATGGCACATCCGCTTTAAGGAGAAGACATGGCTCCCTTTTACTAAACTTTACAAGTTGATGTGAGTGCATCTTCGGATGCTTCTCCGGGCGCAAAGTTTTGCAGGTGGCTGTTTAGAGTTACAACTCCTCAGTTGAGGAGCTCTGTTTTGTTTTGGGGTGAAGTGTATTTTATGCTGTTCCCACCCCTCATTTTGACACTGCTTTGGGACGTCCCACTATGTCAAGATTAAGGCTGTGTCCGTCCATGAACAAAAGAGAAAATAGGATTTTATACTCACCGTAAAATCTTTTTCTCTGAGTTCATGGACTGACACAGCACCCAACCCCTTGTTTTTTAGGTTTGTACTGCTTGCTACGAACTGAACTGCTTGGTGCAGGCTGAGGGGATATAGTCAGAAGGACCGCACCCTGGGCGGGGTGGTTCAGCTTTTGAAGTTAACACTTTCTGCCCAGTCACTCCTAAAGGGAGCCTATTTCCCACTTTGTCAAGATTAAGGCTGTGTCCGTCCATGAACTCAGAGAAAAAGATTTTACAGTGAGCATAAAATACTATTTTTATTTTTTATTTTTTTTCAGCCCATTCATTTGCAATTGCACTCACTGCATCACACAAAAAGTAGTGCAATCACTAGTGCTCAAAAACACACCACACCAAATGTATTTATTACAGGTACTTGTATGGCGGCAACAATTAATGCAACACTTTTTACGTGTGTATGTGATATACATACATACATATATACATTATATATATATATATACACACACACATACACATACACATATACACACATACACATACACATACACATACACATACACATATATATATAATGTGTGTGTGTGTGTATATATATTAGCAAATAACCTACCAGTGTGTCTTTGGAGTATAGGATGAAACCCATACTGACACAGGGAGAACATGCAAACTCCGGGCAGGTAGTGCTGTGAGTGGGATTTAAACCAATTACCCCAGTGCCAACCACTTAGCTGCTCATAGCATGGTTCTGTGGTACCAGGGGATCTGGTGCAGGTAAACGCAATGAATTTAGGGTGTCATTAGGAACATATTGACACCTGCAGAAAAAAGTATACACAGGAGAGTGTTTTTGAGTGTGGCGCAGGGCCACTCACCACATTCTGGTGTGTGCCGACTGTTTAAAAAAATTAAGTAGAGTAGAGGTTTGTCTGTTCTTACTTTTTAGGCAAATAAAGTTCTTCTGTAAATTTTTTACTTAATTTTTTTTTTCTTTTTTTTTTTTTTTTTTTTTGTATAATATTCATTCAAAAAATAAATATACAAGGCAGTATGAGTTAATTCTATTTTTACTATTGAGCCCTGGCTTTTGCTGATTTCATGATTTGCGTTATCAACCGTCGGCCTTCTGTCCAAAGCAGTATTTTTTTTGGACAATTGAATGGTATTCTGAAGGGCTTAGCATTGAAGGCAGGGGTATAAGCAGGCTTTTAAATATTTAGAGTGCAATATACCTAAAGCCCATTGAGTAGGCAATGTGTTGACTTTTTTTTTTTTTTTTAAAGGAAATCTATGGTGTTCTTTAATTATCTAGAAATTGTGGTTTCCTGTATAATGGGATTTCCTCCACTGGGAAACCAATTGTGCATTTGTGAAAGCACTAAAGAATCTGTTGTATTTCATTGTTGTTGGCTCCTTTTTGTATGTTCTGTGCAATGGCAAACTTACATGTGCACACCTATTCCAGTTTGACCAAAGATCTGGTGTTCAGGGTTCACAAATTCTCTTGTACTATGGTTTTCCAAGGAGATCAATAGTTGCACTGTCAATTCAACTTGGTCAGTCTTGGCATTTGCAAATGGTTTACACTTGAATAAAAGATTTACATATGTCATTCTGTTATGTTGAAGGTTGTCTCTTTACGGCTGCTAAAGATTTCTATTTTCCTGCTTTTAATTGATCCTTTGGATTTATTTGTAAATGTATATTATTGACAAATTGCTCATTATTTTTTTTTTGTTCTTGGGGTTTTTTCTGAAAAAAAAAATTCCACGCGTGGTTAGTCCATGTTAGATTTGTTTGCATGTGTTTGGTAAGAAGTTTGCTTAACTTATTGCCTTATTTTGAATATATGTTAAAATTATATACTGAAAAGGGACACGCATGCAATGGAAGTTTGAGTGGCTTGCAGCCTTAAAGCGGAGGTACACACAAAAATGGAACTTCCGCTGTCTGGATCGTCCCCCCCCCCCCCCCCCCCCTCCAGTGTCACATTTGGCACCTTTCAGGGGGGAGCAGCTGCCTGTCTAAGACTATGTCTTATACCCCTGCAGATACTTTGTCACCTCCGCCCCCCCCCCCCCGCTGTCTTCTGGGCGACCCACGGGTCCCAGAAGATGGCAGGGACCAGTGGCATTGCGCAGCATGATTTGCGCATTTGCAGTATGGAACCAGGAAGTGAAGCCGCAAGGCTTCATTTCCTGTTTCCTTGCCAAAGATGGCGGTTGCAGCAGCACCCGAGAGCCGAAACTGAGATCCGCTTCGGGTGCCGACATCGCGGACACGCTGGACAGGTAAGTTTTTTTAAAGTCAGCAGCTGCATTATTTTTAGCTGCTGACTTTAAAAAAAAAAAATCGGCGGACCTCCGCTTTAACCTCTTGACCACTGGGCACTTAAACCCCCTTCCTGACCAGACCAATTTTCAGCTTTCGGTGCTCTCACAATTTGAATGACAATTACTCCGTCATACAACATTGTACCCATTTGAAATTTTTGTCCTTTTTTTCACACAAATAGAGCTTTCTTTTGGTGGTATTAGATCACCTCTGGGTTTTTTATTTTTTGCGCTATAAAAGAAAAACGACAGAAAATTCTGTAAAAAAAAAAAAAAAAAAACTTGTTTCTGTCATATTCGCAGGTTATTTCTCACACACAGCATATGCATACCACGAATGACACCCCAAAACACATTTTGCTATTCCTCCCGAGTATGGCGATACCCCATGTGTGCAACTTTTACACGGCGTGGCCACATACAGAGGCCCAACATGCAGGGAGCGCCATCAGGCGTTCTGGAGCACCCAGACCAATTCTGACCTTTCTCTCCTACATGGAAAAATCACAATTTATTTGCTAGGAAATTACATAGAACCCCAAAACATTATATATGCGGAGTATTGGGGGTATTGCGGAGTATTGGGGGTATTGCGGAGTATTGGGGGTATTGCGGAGTATTGGGGGTATTGCGGAGTATTGGGGGTATTGCGGAGTATTGGGGGTATTGCGGAGTATTGGGGGTATGGCGGAGTATTGGGGGTATGGCGGAGTATTGGGGGTATGGCAGAGTATTGGGGGTATGGCAGAGTATTGGGGGTATGGCAGAGTATTGGGGGTATGGCAGAGTATTGGGGGTATGGCAGAGTATTGGGGGTATGGCAGAGTATTGGGGGTATGGCAGAGTATTGGGGGTATGGCAGAGTATTGGGGGTATGGCAGAGTATTGGGGGTATGGCAGAGTATTGGGGGTATGGCAGAGTATTGGGGGTATGGCAGAGTATTGGGGGTATGGCAGAGTATTGGGGGTATGGCAGAGTATTGGGGGTATGGCAGAGTATTGGGGGTATGGCAGAGTATTGGGGGTATGGCAGAGTATTGGGGGTATGGCAGAGTATTGGGGGTATGGCAGAGTATCGCGCAGGGATAGCTGAGCTGGGATGGATGGCTGGATCTGTGACTGCAGTTGTCACAGATCCAGCCACAGCACTGCTGACACCCGCTCCCCCCCCCCCCTCTCCTCTCCTCTCGCACTGTACCGAACGGTACAGAGAGGAGAGGGAGGAACCGGCGTCATCAAATGACGCCGGTTTGTTTACAAGTGATCGCTCCGTCATTTGACGGAGCGATCACGTGGTAAACGGCCGCGATTCGCGGCAATTTACCGTGATCCGTGATGCGCCGGGTCTTCTAGACCCGGTGAGCACGGACACTTCCGCGAGCGCGCCCCAGGGGACGCGCAAACGCGGAAGTGCACGAGGACGTCCCAGGGACGTCCTGTCACAGTAACTCGACCGCGCTGTAGCAGTATTTTTGCTATAGCGTGGTCGGCAAGTGGTTAAAATGTAACTAAAGGTAACATTTTTTTTTTTTTTTTAAATTGCTCATGCAGTTCCATTCATCTTCAAGTTACCAGTAAAATGGGGTTCTTCCTAGTTATATATCTTATTGATCTCTTTTCAATGTATACCTTAAGTTTATGCAACCAGTCTACCTGCTCAGTCCTTCTTTTATGCTGCCATTGCTGTAACACACCAGTCCAGCCAAGGCCTTTTGTCATTAATTTTGTAATCTTGGATCATGCCTGCTTCAGATGCTGGCTGCCTGCTGTCACTCGCATAGTGTATGCCTAAATAAAAACAAATAAACCCCAAAAAACAATTCTCAGCACTAACTGCCCGCAGACACAAGTCAAATTCACACAAGTGCGGAGAGTGGTAGCCCAGGATTTGGGAAGTGAAGTTCTGCTGCCCTTCCTATTGGCCCTGTTCAATGTTTTTTTTTAAATTCAAGAATTTCTTTATTCATTTTGTTCCATACAAAAAAAGACCTAAAAACATTTTGCATACCATATATCATTACAAAATACGCTTCTTTATTACTGCTAATCTTTCTCCTTTTACCCAATTCCCTTCCCTCCCCCCTACTAGTTTATATCCCTCATGCACACCTAAACCTTTAGCCTGCATTGTACTGTTAACACTTTTCCCTTGGCTTGCTTTTTTAACACTAGGTAATTCCTGTCCCACACGCTATTACCTCTTTATTTCTCTCTTGGCTTGCCCCGTTGGCCCACCTTTATTCCCCTTTTCTACTTACGGCGGGCAACCCATTCTTCTCAACCAGGGCTCCCACATTGTCTTAAATGTATTGAAGTTTCCTTGTCTAGTTAGGGTTACTTTTTTCTTTCCATACTGTGGCGCTTATCACATTTTCCCACTCTGCTGATGTAGGTGCATTCTCTGACTGCCACTTTTGTGCCATCAGTTTTCTAGCTTGAAACGAGCACCTTTTATAGCTGCTACCCTGTTGCTTCTTGGCTCAGATCTCTCTTCTATACATCCCAGCAGACAGACCAATGCCTCCAGCTCCAAATCCATCCCAAAAGTGGTGTTTATGATCTCTATTACTTTGCCCCAATACTCATGTAATTTTGTGCACCTCCACATGTGTATTAGGTCGCCTGTGATTTGGCATCTGGGGCATTTATCGTCCGCTTTCCTACCAAACTTATATAGCCTCTTTGGTGTATAGTAGACTCTATAAAATAAAAATAAATGGGAGACATTTTGTGACGGGGCGAGCGACACCAAGTTTCCTGCCGTGAGAATCTGTTCCCATTGTCCAGTTGTAATTTGACCCACATCCTCCTCCCACCTCTGTTTGTTTTTTCCAATCTTTCTCCCCCTAGGAACCCTTCGCTGATCTTTGCATAGGGATCTGAAATGATTCCCTTGGAGCTCTCGGCTTTAATTAGGCGTTGAAGCTGGGGGATTTTTTAGATCTTGGATTGCGCCTGGAGGGCGTGTCTTACCTGCAGATAGGTGTAGAATAGGGAGTTTGGTAAGGCATATTCTTCTTTTAATACTGCGAATGATTTCAGTGTCTCATCTGAATAAAGTTGATCTACTCTAGTTATTCCCAGCCTTTCCCACTCTTTAAATTTTCCCATCTTTACAATCTCCTGCAAATTTTTATTATCCCAGAGTGGGGAATACTCTGTTAACCCCTTATACCCCAGCGCTACCTTACTTGCCTGCCAAGTTTTTTTGATCAATCTCAGTGTAGGGTTCATGACTGGAAAGGAATCAGCCTCTAGTGTTTCTATCATGGACTTGTGGGGGGACCCCGTTGGCATCATCTTCCCGCTAACACTCCCTCCTCCTTCTGTGCCACACCCCCCCAAATGCTGTAATTGAGCCGCCAGGAAGTAGCTGTAAGGGTGGGGGACCGCCAGCCCTCCCTTTTTTGTTGGAGCCTGTAACGTCTGAAGGCTGATCCTAGCTGTCCCCTTCCTCCAGACCAGTTCCCTGAAAAGAGTCTCAATTTTTTTAAACCAGGTCTTTCCTATCCACACAGGAGAATTGTGGAGTACGTACAGTAGTTGTGGCATCCAAATAATTTTTATAAGATTACTTCTTCCCGCTATCGATAAAGGGAGTCTTCCCCAAATATCCGCTTTCCGTTTGAATTTTTTCAAGAGGGGCTCTAAATTGTTAATATATTCCGGGTCCCGTGTTACATTTACGCCTAGATATTCCATTTTTTCCACCATTTTCAATTGGGGAATTACTCCACCCGTCCTATTACCTGCTGGGTTTATTGGCAAGAGTGCAGACTTTTCCCAGTTGATCACTAGCCCCGATATTGGACCAAATGCCTCCACTGTTTCTAATGCCGATTTTAGGGACTTTGTACAGTCCCCCAGGAAGAGCAGGATATCGTCGGCGTAAAGTGCGTTTTTTTTTTTCCTCTCCTGCGCTTCTTTGGAAGCCCTGTATGTCCTTGTTTCTTCTAATCGCGATATAGCCAATGGCTCAATTGCCAGAGCGAAAAGAAGAGGCGACAGGGGACACCCCTGTCTTGTTCCCCTTTCTAGCTTGAATGATCGCGAGTATTCATTATTAATTTTAATTTTTGCGCTTGGGGCATTGTACAACGTTCTTATCCAGTCAGTGAAGGTGGGGCCAAATCCAAATTTTTCCTGTTGTTCAATGTTTGATCTTGGTACGGTTGTCCTGTTTGCTTGATAGCATTAGTAACTGTTTCTTATTGCTTGCAGCTGTTGTCTGGAATTGCTCTTTAATGCAACTCTATTTTCTCTGTTAACAAATTAGAATGAAAAGACTAAAGAAAAATTAGCTGTAAATACAAATTTGCTCACAAAGCACAAGGCCTGCAGTCACTTTGAAGAATATGGCAGCAAAAATGATAGGAGAAGAGATTTACTTTGGCAGCTTGGCGGAACTGACAGTTTAACATGTAAATGTCTATTTCTTTTGACAAATCCTGTGTGTTGACTGAAAAAGGTTGACAATTGTGACGTAATAATCCTGAGTTATATTTGACTTTGTTTTTTATGTTTTTTTCTTTTATCTCGTGGCAGGAATTTGAGGTCATTACTGTATTTCCACACATCCCTCCATACCTGATTCTGTTTGTCGTGAGAATCATATTTATTGTCATGCTTTTAATTATTACTGTAACATTTTCATTATTTTGTTGGAATTGTTTTTGTTGTAGTAAAAAAAATATTTGGGCATCAGATGTAACAAGCATGATGGATGTTGTGTACCTCCGAGATTGAGCCTGACTTGTAAGAAGAGACATCTAATACATCTCTGGTTCAGGAGCCACTGGAGTGGGAACAGTGGTCTTGGGAATACACTGGGGTAGGAGTGCCTGTGGAGTCTGTGGTAGTTGGCACTACGGTTGGATGATGATCCTCCAGGTATGACTGAAACTGCAGGTGACAGCAGAGACGGATGCAGGTCAGCGCCCTGGCGAGCTAGTGGCAGCAGGATCAGTGGCAGGCTGAAGCAGGGAGAGACCAGCCGGGTCAGCACAGGAACACACAGAGCAAGCAGCAGGCAGGGGCAGGGTCAAACGAGCCGGGCCAGGTGGTCGGGCAGAGTAATGCAGTAGACTGGAGCAAGGTCAGATAGGCAGAGGTTTGGCAACAGGGTAAAAAGGAAAGTATAAGCAGGGTCAAAGGCAAGCCGAGGTCAGGATTGGAGATAACGTGTAGGTCAACCTAGCCGGGTCAGTACAGGTAATCGAATGGCAGATACAAGCTGCAGATCAAATGGCACTGCACAAGTGCAGCTGCTGTCCTTTTCAAGGCCCATTGGTGCCAAACAGCGCACACGTGCCCGTGCACACACGCGCCGCTGATAATTCTATCCAATGACCTGTGTGCGTTTCTAAGTCCTGTAATGGCAAGTGTGTGTGTGTGTGTGTGTGTTTTTTTTTTTTTTTTTTGTGTAAATGGAATAAAAGATCAGTTATGATGTATACTACGGTATTTCATGCTGAATAACCAAATTATTAATGTATATTTATATCTTTTAGATAGTGTGTGTGTGTGTGTGTGTGTTTTTTTTTTCTCCAAAAGCATTTTTATTAAAATGTATTAATAATAATATTTATTTTTTTAACATTGATTTTTATCCACCCTGGTTTGGAAGACCTCTATCTGTAATGCATAGTGACTTAAAGCGGAGGTCCCACAAAATATTTAAAAGCCAGCAGCTACAAATACAGCAGCTGCTGACTTTGACACTTACCTGTCCAGGGCGCCCGCAATATCTGCAGCCGAAGCCGATCTGTCGCTTGAGGATTGGCCACTGCAATGCGGCTTCACTTCCTGGTTCCCTACTGAGCATGCGTGAGTCGTGCTGTGCATCCTCACTAGTCCCTGCTGTCTTCTGGGACATGTGTGTTTCCCAGAAGACAGCGGGGGGAGGACAGAGAATAGGTACCTGAAGTGGCGTAGTTCACCTCGATCACAGAAGTGATCTATGCCAAGAAGTGGGAGCCCTGAATGGTGCCAAATGTGACACCGGAGGGGGGGGGGGGGGGGGGGGGAATCCAAAAAGCGGAAGTTGCATTTTTGGGTGGAACTTCACTTTTAAACAGAAGGCAGCATTTAGTAGGGGTGGCAGTATACAAGTAAGAATCTAACAGTGGGGAAAAAAGACAACCCAAAACTGGGCTAGAGTAGCAAGTCTGTTTGTTTTTGTTTTTGTTTGTGTGTGTGTGTGTGTGTGTGTGTGTGTGTGTGTTGTTGTTGTTTTTTTTTTTTTTCATTTTATTTTCCCCTGGAGAGTGGTTGGCAATATCTCCACATTGTGCTGCTAAGCCAGGAGGAAACATTGTAAGTAAGGAACCATAGGATCTGCATAAGGGTAATACATTCAGTTGTTAACAATATTGGGCGTTCTGAAATGTGATTGCTAAAGGTAAAATTGCCAAGTGAACATGCCAAGTATGACCTTCATGGGCATATTTGTTGGAGGAAGGATATGTTGTATGTCCAGTGTTAAACGCAGTGGAGTTCAAAGTATAATTGGAGCGCAAGTATGGTGCTAGAATTAAAGGGGTTGTAAAGGTTTGTTTTTTATTTTCTAAATGGGTTCCTTTTAAGCTAGTGCATTGTTGGTTCACTTACCTTTTTTCCTTCCATTTCCCTTATAAATGTTGTTCTTTGTCTGAATTACTCACTTCCTGTAGGAGGAACAGGAAGTGAGAAATTCAGACAAAACAAAGAAAAACAAAATTTAGAAGGGAAATCGAAGAAAAAGGTAAGTGAACCAACAATGCACCAGGTCAGTGATGGCGATCCTTGGCACCCCAGATGTTTTGGAACTAAATTTCCCATGATGCTTATGCACTCACTTTGCAATGTAGGTGAGCATCATGGGAAATGTAGTTCCAAAACATCTGGGGTGCCAAGGTTCGCCATCACTGCACTAGGTTAAAGGAACCTATTTAGAAAATTAAAAACAAACCTTTACAACCCCTTTAAGAAAGGAGTCTTGTAGTCTTGTAAAGTATGAGAAATCAGCCGCAGCAAAAAGTTAGTAATGGTGGGGGGGGGGGGGGGGAGGAGGAGGAGAGTAACTATTCACAAACAAGTTTTGGGACTGGATGAAATAAATGAGTCCTTGAAAGATGGGGCTTCTGTTTCAGTAGATGTCAAGTCCTCTGTAGGACAGGGTAGGTGGCTTGTTGATGCATGCAGGTTTCCCTTGTGAGTGCCTTCCTGTGGGCATGGCTTACTGCAACCAAGTTGGGACCTGGAGAGAGCACTTGCTAGTGCCACCCAAGGGTGGGCTGAGGCTGCCGTACAGTACAATGCTGGAATTTAAGGCAGCACTCCAACTTTAAAAGCAATGTTTCTCCACTGGTATACATAACTTATTTTAAATCTGTGGCCCAACTTCTGTAATGCCTCCCATTGTTGGACACCAGCTCCTCCATACACTCTATCATTTGTGAGGTGGTACTTCTGAGCTTGTACCGGACTCCACCGGCCCAGTAACCTGTAAACTCTCAGTGACATTGAGTTGTATATTTCACTTGAATACTTGGAACTCTTGTAAACTCCCAGGCTTGGGTCCCTAGGACACCTTGGAACCAGTATTTGGTTTTGATCTGTAGGGAAGGAGTCTGAGCAAAAAAGCTCACTACCAGGACCTCTGTCACCTTTGCTTAGTCTCTGAATCCCAAACGGCTGACTGCCTATGCATGATGCAACATTAGTATTTTAGTCATTGGCAACATCAATATGGCCTCAACTGAATAGCTTCACTGCACGTTGGACATTGGTACTGCATCTTCCTTAACTTGTCTCCTTTATGCATGCATTGCATCCCTTTTTAAAGCGGAGTTCCAGGATATTTTTAGTTTATTAAGTCAGCGGTTACAAAAAGTATAGCTGCTGACTTTTAATAAACAGCCACTCACTTGTCCCACTGTCCAGCAATGTGGCCCGCTCTTTCCTTGGTGCCTTCATTGGAACTGTGGGCACCCGGCTGTGACAGCTTGTGGCTTCACGATCGGGCGTGCACTGCGCATGCGCGAGTCGCGCTGCGCTCTGAGTGGATAGGCGATCTTCTGGGACCACATGTCCCAGGAGATCGCCTAGAGGGAGGGCCGCCTAGGCGGAGAGGAGTTGCCTAGGTGGCCCTCTAGGTGGAAGTCCCCATCAAAACAAAGAAACCCCCCCCCCCCCCCAACAAAATTACATGCCAGATGTGGCATGTAAGGGGACAAGGAGTACTTAAAGCGGAAGTTCCACTTTTGGGTGGAGCTCCACTTTAAGTTTGTCCTAAAGTTTTACTGAAGATAGAGTTCACATGGTATTTTTTAATACACATTTCTCTACATGTTCTTTTTAAGTGCCCCTAAAAGCCCATGATGTAATCGTACCTTGTAAAAGTGAGAGCCTTAAGTCCCAAAGTCCATTTAGCTGTGGCATAAGTAAATATTCTTTGGGCTCCCACAGAGGTGGTGTTCACTGGCTTTTCCCTTCAAGAGGAGTTCCAGTCTCTACCAAAATTAAAAGTTAGCGGCTACAAATACTAATATTGAGGTACACTTGCCTGTCCAGGGATCCAGCATTGTCCTCCCCTGAGCTGATCCGTCAATCGGTTTCAGGCACCGGCATCATAAGTAATCGTGTTGTCTAAAAGTTTCTTCCACCAAGTATTCCTTCCCAGGTGCTTGCGTTGGTTGCGTCAAAAAGGGCTTCCTCCACCACATTTAAGGGTTGCAATTACCAGAGCCATATGCCCATATCTAGGAACAGATGAGGCAAACGAGGCTCATGGCAGGTACTTAAAGTGATTGTAAACCTTTGTTATTTAAATAAAACCAAAATAATATATAACATTTTACCTCCACTGTGTATAGTGTGGCCCCCAAACCTATTCTTCTTGGGTCCCCCGGTGGCGCTCATGGCTCCTCCTCGCATTGGTAAACCCCCTAGGAGATGCATTTTCCCTGGCGCACTAAGCATGCCACTACTAACGGCATCATGCCGTGAGTGACGTCATTGCTGCTCGGCCAGTCGCCGCACCAGAGCAGCGATACCCGGGTATCATGGTGGCAACGGAGGACGTGTCCGAGGACCACTGCGGGGACTCCGTTCTCAGGTATGCAATTAATAATGAGCTAGTATGCTAGTACTTCCTCTTTAACACCGCAGAAAAGGAATCCACTAAATTTTTTATTTTTTTCTTAAAAATAAATAAATAAAAGTGATTTAAGCCTGCCAAAGACTGATCAAATCTTGGCCCGTTCAGCAGGGATCGGTCGAGATCTGATCCATCTATGGGCAGGTTCTGCTGAAGGCAATCCATCATTCGACCTCAATACAACCAGCCTTTCGGATTTTTTTTCATGCAATCACTGCTGGGGGTTATAGCTGGTGACCATTATCATTGTGCCCTGCTGGCAGAGAACACAATAGGACTGCAGAAGGGATTCATCATCAACACTGAGTTAATAGGTAGGGGGTATTGAGCAATCTTTCTTTCCACCTGTGATTGAAGGAAAGAAAATTGCATAATCTATGGGCTGCTTTATTTTCCGTTAAGTACAATGAGATTGGAAAATTACAGTCATATGGCTTAAATAAAGATCCTTATCCTTGTATTAATGACTTGTGAATTAAGCTTCTTGCTGCCCCCCTCCTCATCTACCAACAGATTAAAAGAGGGGGGATGCCTTTAACATGGTTTCTAATATGAGCCTGCTGACTGAATTGTGATCCATGTATGGCTGGCTTCATCATCAGGGTAATGGAAGTACTAGATGAACTTTGTCCTTTTTTGTCTCGGTTTTGTTCCCCACTATTTGGCATTTCTAATTCTGGCACTTGGTAATGCTTTTTTTATTTATCATAACCACACACATTTTAATAATTAAAAATTGTTATTTTTCCATCAATGGCAATGGTGTATTTATAGCAGACTTCATCTTCTCCTTTTTTTTTATTTTTTATTTATATAGACAACTCAGGAAAAGCTCAAACCTGGGTCTAGTTAGTTCTTTATTACGAATGCACAAATTATATTGCAAAGTTAGTGGAGACATATCCCAACAGACTAAAAGCTGTAATTAAGGCCCCGTTCACACCTAGGCGTATATACACCTGTAGTGTGAACGCCGCTGCCGCCCCGACACGCCAGAGGGATGCTTTATGGAGATGGTTCACATCTCCATGCCGAACGCCTGACGCCTGAAAAAAGGTCCCGGACCTTTTTTTCAGGCGTCTTTCGGCGTTCGGCTAGGAGATGTGAACCATCTCCATAGAGGGGGTCACAGGCTGCATTCACAATCGCGGCACAAAACGCCGATATTTGCCGCCGCAATTCGCGGGACAAAACGCCGCGATTCAGTACGCTATAGTGTGAATGCAGCCTTAAGCAAAGGGTGGTTGAATAAAATATTGATGGGGGCGAGAGAATCCCTTTTTCCAGCTCGGTGATTGTTTTTGAATTTTTGTTGGTGTTATACCTTTCACTTGGATATTATAAGTTGCACTCAGTAAATACAGCTGGATTCATTTCAGGCTGCAAAGCAACAAAATTTGATTTTTTTTTTTTGTTTGTTTGTTTTAAAGAGTGATTCTTTTCTATACCCACTGGGGGTTATTTACGAAAGGCAAATCTATTTGCACTACAAGTGCACTTGGAGGTTCAGCCACTGTAAATTTGAGGGGGACATGCAAGGAAAATAAAAAAACAGCATTTTAGCTTGCACATGGCTGGATGATAAAGAAAAAATTACGCCAGCAAAAAATTACTAGCAAATGAAGGCTAGATAAGAAGTGGATACAAATAAATGTAGATATCAACCACATAAATTTGATTGAATAAATAATGTCCCAAATGTGTTGATTAAACTCGTTGGTGTCCACAATCAAGACAGACAGCACCACAGTGAGTTATGACATCCGTGAGGAACCGCCACCAGCCGCTTACCAAAATGACAGGCTTAAACCGCATTAAGAAATGTAGTATCCGTCCTCGGGTTGAAACACTGGATCAGGGTGCCCCAGAGATGTAACAACTGATCGTGAGGCTGCTAACTCATGTATTTGAAAGTCCTCATAAAAGTATTTCTTGTTTAGCTGAAATTCCGAGCTTTCTTTATAACTATATAGTCCTGAAAGTTCAGCAGCCCATCTGTCTGCATCAGCATAAACAAATTCTAGGTCTGGAGGATTCGAGTAGGCCCTCCGAATCCTTCCTCTGATTGCGGTTATATACTCTTCCCTTTCCTGGCAGAGGACTTCCAGCACCGATTCCGCCCGCAACGGTTCTCTTATCAGCAGAGCTTCCCCTCATTTCAGATCTACCCCTCGGATTTACAGTGACTGCTCTTCCAAGTGCAATTTCAAGTGCACTTTACACCTGTAGTGCAAAGTGGTTTTGCCTTTAGTAAATAACCCCCACAGTGTTGTATAAAGTAATGAAAATGTCCTTTTTTTTTTTTTTTAAGAACTTCCCTTCTATGCCTTGCACATCAGAAGAAGTCAGGCATGCCGTTTAAAGCTATGCACCTAAAACAGGTCTGGCCAAAGTGGATGCAAAGGAGCAAGGTTTTTTACCCCAATGCATTCTATGGGTGAAGGTTAAAAAAAAAAACATCCCTGTGCCAGAGCACCCCCCACCCCCTTATATTTACCTGATCCTGATATTAATCCAGCAATGTTCACAAGAGTAGCCAGTGGCTTCTACTGAAGTCAAGCAAATTCTGTGATGAGGGGGCAGGGCCAAACCACTTTTTAATTTTTTTTTTTACATTTATGGATGCAGACAGGATGGCTTGGGAGCGAGCTCTTACGACTGCCCCCATACAAAATGTGTCTTTCTATGATGGCACTTGCCAAAGAGTTAGAGCATCAGTGGTAATCCTGAGAAGAGGATCAGGGCTGCTCTGTGCAAAACCACTGCACAGAGCAGGTAAGTTTTACATGTTTACCTCTGAACCGCCTGAATTTTGATCCCAATAGGGGAATTCCTCTTTGTAGAGATTTATTCTCCCTTCCTGTTGTGTCAGGGCAAGTGAAAGAAAGTGGGACACTGACAGGGGATCGATCCCTTCCCTAATCTCTATCTAAGGCTAGAAAACACTGACAATTGGGATCGTTTGTAAGGCTTCCCTAACCTGGCCATACACCAGAATGAAATTCATGCCTTTTGATATCCCCTTACCCCTAATTGTTCTGAAAATCCAAAGGCACTGGGCGTAAAATTGTTGGCAATACATCATCCACTTTAGATTTAACAAAACTATTTTAAATGAGGACTTGGCAAATTTCTCCAATTACAGTAGCTTGTACCTAATCGGGCACTACATGGTGGTTGGTAGATGTAAAGGAGTTGGTGGGTATGGCTCGCTTTGGTCCCATTGGCACCTTGGCTGATCAGCCTAACATGTTTCTGTGAGCACAATGATGAGATGTTAATAGGCATTGTGTGGTGGCAGAGTTTCTAACATGGAACATGATGCGTTAAATAAAACTTAAATGTATGAAGACTGGAATCGGAAGATGCTGGGCTTTCCCACCTGGTCATCTGTTCTTCCATTGATCCCTACAGCTTTTCTCCTAGTCATCAGTGCTGCTTTCCTTTAGACCTGGTTCTCGCTGGTGCGATTTCAGATGTGGCTTGGGTCACACAGAATCGTATGATTGGAAATCATTAATTTCAATAGTGCCGGTTCACATCAATGCAAAGCGATTTTGGGGAATGGTTTTGCGCTACTTTGGTGTAATGCAGTGCGATTTTGTGCCCCATAGACTTTAATGGAACCACATCAAAAATGCACCTACATGCATTTTTATGCAACTCTGTGCTATTTTTTTTTCCTACTAAAAATGGAAGAGACAAACAAGTTGGCCTTGAGTCCTGCCTACATGGTCAGGCCCTTCTGGCTGGGTGGTGGCTTTGGGGGCCGTAGGGGAAGTGGGAGGTTCTCTCCCTTGGCACAGATTGATCCGATAGGGGTTCCGGGGGGGGTCAAGAGGGTCCTCGTTTGTCGGGTGGCCTGTCCAGGGGGGGGGGGGGGCCTGTAGGGGTGGCCTAGCTCGAAAGCACTATACTGGTTATTTGACATGCTGATGCCTTAAATAAAGATGTCCTATTCTCTCATTATCAGACTGTATGACACGCTTTTCTTCAAAGCTGTCAACCTCCAGGTTTTGTAAACGGAATTTAATGCAATAAATTTTACTGTATACCTTTTTTTTTTTTTTTTTTTTTTTTATAAAATATTTCGAAAGTTAAAAGTCAGTGTTGAAAGAAGTTCTGCTTTAAGTGTTTGTACCCGCATTTGTTGAGCATTTTTGCAGGTATTTGAGCGTTTTATTATTTTAATTGCTTTTCGCCAATTATAATCCAATTACTATGTGAAGGGGGTAAAAAAAGTGATTTGGTGCAGTTTTTTTTTTTTTTTTTTTCTCGTGCAGTAGCTCAAAAGCAACTCATGTACTTTTTGGAACTACAAGCTAAGTGACACTGTGCTTAGGCATTTTGGAGTTGGAGCTTTGAGCTAAAGAACCCTAGGGTACGAATCGGATAATAATGCGTTCATTTATCAAGAACCGTGTCAAATATCGCACTCGTTTTTATGTTTCCCTCTTTAAAGTGGTTGTAAACCCACTTTTGTCATTTACACCTACAGGTAAGCCTACATTAAGGCTTACCTGTAGGTGTTGGCAATATCTCCTAAACCTGCATGGTTTAGGAGATATTCGCCAATGACAGGCACCGCTGTCTACGGTGCGCAGGCGCACTGAGAATAGCCGTCTTAAATTTGGCAATGATGTCATCGCCGCTCCGGCTAATCACCGTGCCGGAGCAGCGATACCCGGAAGTAACCTCCGGGAGCAATGGATGAGGGGGACAAGAGGACGACTTCTGGTGTTTGGTTTTAAGGTAAGTACATACATAATGAGCTAGTATGCTAGTCATACTAGCTCATTATGGCTTTGTCTTGTATGTTTTTTTTATAAAAAAAAAAGTTTAATGTGGTTTACAACCACTTTAACCACTTCAATACCGGGCTTTAAAACCCACCTCCTTCCCGGGCCTATTCTGGCACTTCTTTCCTACATGTACAAATCCTCATTATTTTGCAAGAAAATTACTCAGAACCCCCAAACATTATATATGTTTTTTTAGCAGACACCCTAGGGAATAAAATGGCGGTCATTGCAACTTTTTATCTTGCACCGTATTTGCGCAATAATTTTTCAAACGGCTTTTTTTTGTTAAAAAAATGGTTTCATAAATAAAAAAAAAACAAAACAGTAACGTTAGCCCAATTTTTTGGTAAAATATGAAAGATGATGTTATGCCGAGTAACTAGATACCTAACATGTCACGCTTTAAAATTGCGTACACTCATGGAATGGCGCCAAACTTCGTTACTTAAAAATCTCCATAGGTGACACTTAAATTTTTTTACAGGTTGCCAGTTTAGAGTTACAGAGGAGGTCTAGTGCTAGAATTGTTGCACACGCTCCAACGCACGCGGCGACACCTCACATGTGTGGTTTGAACGACGTTTACATACGTGGGCGGGACTTACCTGTGCGTACGCTTCTGAGCGCAAGCTACCGGGGACAGGGGCATTTTAATTTTTTTATTTTTTATTTTACTTATTTCTTTATTTTTTACACTTTTTTTACATTTTTTTTTTTTCAATCGCTTTTATTCCTATTACAAGGAATGTAAACATCCCTTGTAATAGGAATGTGTGTGACAGGTCCTCTTTAAGGAGAGATGCGGGGTCAATAAGACCCCACATCTCTCCTGCAGGCTGGAAAGAATGAGATCGTGAAAAAAAATTCACAGATCTCGTTCAAACTAGCCGCAATTGCGGTTTGTTTACTTACGGGGACCCGGGCGTGACGTCATCACATCGCGCCCGGGCCTCCGACGGTCATAAAGATGACTGGTGACCAGATGGTCACCAGTCTTCTCTATGGCAAACATCCGGCGGACGGCGATCATCTCTCCGGGCCCCCGGTGGGACAGGAGAGCCCGGAGAAGCACCGGATGGCGGCGGGAGGGGGGGATGTCCCCTCCCGCCGCCTGTAAGAACGATCTAGCGGCGGAACCGCCGCTATGATCATTCTTACGGTGCGCAGGATCGCCGCCGCTAAAAAATGATATCTCAATGATGCCTCCGGGTGCAGGCATCATTGAGATATCCCCCCGCAAAGCCCAGGACGTCATATGACGTCCACCCAGGATAACAGGTCCCCGTTTTGGACGTCATATGACGGCGTGCGGGTGTCAAGTGGTTAACAGTAAAAAAAAATTACAAAAATGTTTGATTTATTTTTCAGATAGGTACAGTATCTATAGCGGTGATCATTAACTTGTTATCTGCCTGACTTTTGTTGCTCATCAGCTATCCTTATTAAAGTTTTGGACCACACAAAAAATACAATTCCTCAAATGTTGCCCAGGAAGATCAAGAGGTTGGACACCCCTGTACTTGATTTTTTTTTTTTCAAAATTGTTTATTTATTAAGAACAGGAAACAGGCCCGCCGGAACCACAGCGGCAGCGTATACAGTACAACCATAATTGTATGGGCAAGGTAGAGTACAAAGAAATACAGTACAGGTAGGGGTGGGCATTCATCCCAACTATTACAATGCAGTTGACATCATACGTATTTTACCCATTTGTTCCCATCCAGTACTCAGCCGCCCAGCCTACCCATCTCGCAGTCTGTTTGCCATGGTCCAACGGGACCGCCACCCGTCACTTTTTTTAAGGAATAGGGTCCAGAGAGGGAAAAAAGAGGTTAGAGGAGGTAGCCTAAGGGAAGGCTAGAGAGTTGCCGGGTAAAGCCCGGTTGAAAAGGGGGCAGAGAGAAAATAGCAGATATGGGGGGGGGGGGGTACATGGGGGGGGGGGGGGGAGGGATCCGCAGACATGAACTTACATTTCGCCCGAAGTGTTTTATTAGTACCGAGGGCCGTCTAGCTAGATAAGCGTAGTCGAGCTTACAAGACTCTTCTGAGATTACTAGTGCGCTCCTCTAAGTGCTTGTCCCTCATCCGAGTACTTAAACATATTCCAGAGTTGCCACGTCTTAGAATATGTTTCGCTTCTGTTTTGGCTCGTAAGGATCAGGTCTTCCAGTCTGCTGATGTCATCCACTCTCCGCAGCCACATGGCGACCGTCGGGGGGTGGGGAGACTTCCAGCACAGTGGAATGCACGCCTTTGCTGTGTCAAGAAGATGGCGGATAACTGATTTCTTTTATATACGCATAGGTAGGTTGTTTGCGTGCAGCAGGAAGTATGCCGGGTCGTCGGGTACCACCCGGTCAGTAAATTTTTGCGAGATTGTTCGTACTGCTTCCCAGTACGGTCGTAGGGTCGGGCATGTCCAAAAGACATGCAGCAATGTGCCTCTGTCTGTCTGGCATCGCCAACAACGGTCCGACGTTGTCGGGAAAATCTTACTCAGAAGGGCCGGGGTCTTGTACCACCTTGTCATGATCTTATAATTGGTTTCTTGCACTTTGGTACAGATTGACGACTTATGTGTAAACGTAAGGATGTGTTGTGCCTGCCCCGACGAAAATGTACGCTGCATATCTCGCTCCCACTTAGCCAGACTTGGAATTCTGTAGTCCTCCGCCGGTGTGACCAATATTGTGTGGATAAGGGACAGGGCATGCGGCAGCGTGCCCGATTCCGAACACATCTCTTCAAAGGTTGAGAGAGGGTGGTCAGGTCGGGTGGGGGGGGTCATTGTATTCAGAAAATGGCTAAGTTGTTGCGCGCGCAGGAAGTCCAGCTGAAATTGACCCGTTGGGTCCGTGAGTTCTGTCGGTGTTCTCCACCGGCCCGCCACACTGAAGTGAGAGGCCTGGAATAGGCCAGCGTCTCTTAAGGCGGAGAATTTTGCATCCCGCATGCCCGGCTCAAAAGAGGGGTTCCCTAGTATTGGCCGTAGCGGTGAAATCCCCGACGAGAGGTGCGATTGTGTCAGAAGTCTAGCGCAGACTTTAATGGTGGTCCCTATCAACGGGTGGTTTTTAGATGGTTTCCGTATTGCCGCTTGGCACCACGGCGCTCGGTCCAGAGGGGTCTCACACTGTAATTGTTCCAGTGTCGGCCACAATTTAGTGGTCTTGTGTCTGCACCAGTCTACAAGGCGGTTCAGATGCGCTGCGTGGTAGTAGGTCCTGATATTTGGCATGGCCATGCCACCATAAAGCTTAGGGAGGGAAAGGATCTTCTTATGAATTCTAGGGCGTTTCCCGGCCCACAGAAACGTCGTGAACGCGGTCTGGGTTCGCTTGAAGAATTCGACTGGTATATGGATAGGGAGAGCCTGCAAGAGATATAAGAATTTTGGCAGTATGGTCATCTTGAGGATGTTGCTCCTGCCAAACCAGGAGTGGAATCCCGAGGTCCACTGTGTCAGCAGCGTCTGGACCGATCTAAGTAGGGGCGGGAAGTTTAGTTTATATACTTGGGAGATCTTTGGTGGAATTCGCGTGCCCAAGTAGGTCAGGGCCGTATTCGTCCACTTCAGGGGGAAGCTGCTACGGAGACTCGCCAGTTGTGCCTCGGTCACTCCCACCCCCATCGCTTCTGATTTTGTGAAGTTTATTTTTAAATTTGACAATCGCCCATATCTCTCAAATTCTTCCATTAAGGTGGGTAGGGATATTGATGGTGACGTTAACGAGAAGAGCATGTCGTCAGCGTACGCTGATATTTTAAATTGTTCTTCCCCTATCTCTACACCCCTGATGTTTGGGTTTAATCTCACATGTCTCAAGAAAGGTTCCAGGGACAGAGCAAATAGTAGGGGCGAGAGCGGGCATCCCTGCCTGGTCCCATTGGTGATTAGAAATGGCTCTGACAGTGTACCATTTGCTCTAACTCTAGCTGTCGGGTTCGTGTACACCGCCGATATCCAGTTTATCATTTTTGGTCCTATTCCTATATGTCTCAGGGTGGCGAACATGAATGGCCAGCTAACCCTATCAAATGCCTTTTCGGCGTCTGTCCCTAAAAAGACACAGGGGGTTTTTGTTGTCGTGGCTACCTGGATCAGATTCAACACTTTGACAGTGTTGTCTCTGGCCTCTCTAGTCGGGACAAATCCGACCTGATCGAGATGTATTAGGTCTGGGAGATGTTGTTGGATCCTGGATGCTATTATCTTGGTGAACAATTTAAGGTCCGTGTTCAACAGCGAGATCGGGCGGTAACTACCGCACTGCCCCGGGTCCTTTCCGTCTTTATGTATCACAGCTATTTGTGCTTGTAGAGTGGAGATGTGCAGTTTCGACCCGTCACTTAGGTTATTAAGAAGTGACACCAAATGGGTACCCAGGGAGGGAAGGAGGGTCTTGTAATAGGCAGTGGTTAGTCCGTCCGGGCCCGGGGCCTTATTCAGCTTGGTCGTACCAATTGCAGTCGTGAGCTCCGAGAGGGTGATCGGCCCTTCTAGGAGGTCCCTCGTCTCTGCGGCCAGTGTCGGCATCAGCGAGGAGGTTATGTAGGTCTCTGTCGTGTCAACGTCTGGGATCGGGGGAGTGGTGGGTAGGTTATATAGATTATGATAGAAGTCTCTGAATTCTTGGGAGATGTGTTGGGGCGTTGAGATCTTCCGACCTCCGCGGGACATGATATGTGGTATGTAGGCTGATGTATTTTGTGCGCGGATAGCTTGGGCAAGCATCCGTCCGCATTTATCGCCTGACTCATATACTTTACGTCTACATATCTGAAGCGTCGCCTTAGCCTTAAATTGCAGTAGTTCAGTGACTTGTCTGCGGGTAGTGTCCAAGTCTATGCTAAGTTGTGGCGTCTGGGCCTGTTTATGCTGTGTTTCTAACGTCTGGAGTTTAGAAAGTAGCGTATTCAGTTGTTCAGATCTCATTCTCTTTATTCTAGCTCCGTGCTTAATAAGTATGCCCCTGACAACCGCCTTATGGGCCTCCCATATTACTTCCGGATTACTATCTGGGGTAGAGTTCTCCCTGAAATAGTGCCCTATTTCCCTTACTACTTCCGTCATGGTGTCTTGGTCTTGTAAGAGGGATTCGTTCAGTCGCCATGGGCGTCTCTGGGCGGGTTGTCCTTCAGACAAGGCGTAAACCAGCTTGATCGGAGCATGATCCGACCACGTGATGGAACCTATTGTGGTGTCTTTAACGGCTGCTAATTGTCTGTGTGGGATCAAGAAGTAGTCAATCCTGGAGTAGGATTGGTGGGGTCTGGAGAAGAAGGTATAATCCCTCTCTCCGGGGTGGAATAGGCGCCAGGCATCTATCAATTGGTTGGAGTGTAGCAGTGTCTGGATGTTTTTCCGCAGGGCCCCAGAGGTCGAGGACACTCCTGAGGAGGTGTCTTCATGTGGTGACAAAGGAATGTTCAAGTCGCCCCCTACCACCAGTTGTGCCTCTACAAAATTGGTCAGTTGTTTAATATGTCTTGTCAGGAACCAGTCTTGTCGGTCGTTTGGGGCGTAGATGTTCGCAAATGTAATTCGCGTCTCTCCTATTTTACCTTTTAAGAATATAAAGCGACCCTCCGAGTCTAGTTTCACGTCACCGTGCGTCCACGGCACTTTCGCAGAGATCAGTATGGATACTCCCCTGGACTTGGACCGCTCATATGTCGAATGGTGGACTATGGGGTAATATTTGTTTTTTAGCATAGGGTATTGATTCCCCTTAAAGTGCGTCTCTTGTAGGAGGATAACGTCCGCTCGCAGGCGGCGCATGTCATTCAAGAGCATCCTCCTCTTCTCAGGGATATTTAGGCCCTTGGCATTGAGCGAAACAATTGTTAGTTCGTCCATGTCTGCGGATATGGGGGGAAAAAACTGGAGTTGAAGAGGGGAGGGGGAGAGGGGCCGTAGGGCGGTCAAAGAGTGATCACACGGGCCCCGGAGCAAATGGGATGGGGAGGGGAAGAGGTTAAGATCTAGGTAGAGAGAGGTAGGCTACTGCTCCCGAAAGAGAAAGCTTAGGGCAGTAGGCCGCTACTAGGGTGTGCGGCACCAAGTAAGAGGTCTAATTTAGCCAAACGGGCTAAAGCGCTCTCCAGGTAAACCCTGGATATTGAGCACGGTCCTATGTGGGTGGTTGGTTGAACAGAGCCTGCGGAGCAAGCCCACCGGCCCTACCAACCCCCCCCGGCTAGTATTTAATGTTGGATGAAATGTCGGCAAAACAATCAAACATAACAGTGCAATTTAGTAACATTTATAATCCTTATAGCATTTATAATCTTTAGTAACGTTGCTAGACCCGGCATTGCTACCTCTGAGCCCCTCAGACATGTGGGGGGCTTCCGGTCTGTACGGCCGAAAAAAATGGTCTGACCAACTAATAGTCCCCCCCAGATCTTACGTGAAAAACATCGTTCAGCAACCCTCATCATTCTCAACCTCCCCCGCCCCCCCCCCTGGAACACACACATCAGAGTCTTCTGTAAGACCAGTAGGGGTCTCCCCATCCCCCGCCCCCCCTCCCTCTTAGTAAGACGTCTCGTCCCCCATTCTTGTCCTGCGAGCGTGTCATTTTGCTGTGTATACTGCTCCAAAACCCTCACGGACACGATCCCTCCGAACAGGAATTCACAGAGGTTCGGGGGTGGTGGTAGTCTGGGTCCTGAGCTCCGTAAGTCCCAACAGAGTAAACACGAACCCAAGTACAACAGGGGGTATCAGAGCTCAGGGATGACACCTGTTAGGGCGCGTCCTAACGACGCGGGGGCCCATAGCTACACCCAGCTCGGGGCTTCAGCATAAATCTCTGATTCCTGAACTGTATAACCCGGGGGCTCACCTCACTCTAGTCTTCAGCAGGAAATGTGGGAGCTTGGTATGCAGGGTGAGGGGGGCATGGTGGGGGCGCATTAGCGAAACATAACAAACAGAGGTTCCTCTATCTGCTCCGGGTGCCGTATAAGGCCTGTGAGGGGTAGGGTGGGAGTCAGACGGGGTGTATCAAAAATGGTAAGAGCCTGGGGTGCTGGCCAAAGGCCTACTCACGTCTCTCCTCCCCGGACGGCGCTCGCTGTCTTCGTCTGCCGCCTCTCTGCTGCCTGGGTTGTGCTGCCATTCTATAGGTGGAAGGGCCAGACCTGCCGACGGAGCGTGGTTGCAGTTGGAGCCAGTCGGGGACGTCTATTCGTTCCGCGTCCATGAATCCGAAGAGGGCCGGGAGATCCGCTGGAGTCTGCAGGGTGAAGGCTGAGCCCTCCTTCCGGAAGGAGACCGACAGCGGGTAGCCCCATCTATAGGTGAAACCCTTCCGTCTCGCCAGATCCAGGACAGGGCG
The DNA here is from genome assembly GCF_905171775.1 of Rana temporaria. Lineage (NCBI taxonomy): Eukaryota > Metazoa > Chordata > Amphibia > Anura > Ranidae > Rana > Rana temporaria. The sequence continues at coordinate 215,329,373 of NC_053492.1, forward strand.
TAGCATGGCCCTACGTCTCAGGGTGGCTCTCGAGAGGTCCGGGAGGATCTTAACCTGAGCGTCTTCCAGGAGTCCGTCTCTGCCATCCCATGCGTTGCGCAGGATTCTTTCTTTCTGGGCGAATCGCAGGAGTCTACATATTACGTCGCGCGGCCTGGCTGGGTCTGTTGATCTCGGGCCTAAGGCTCTGTGCGCCCTGTCGAGCTCCACCTGCGCCGACGGCTCGTCTAGTACCGTGCGGAACAGCTCTTGTAGCCTCTCCTCCAGGGTCTCCGCCTCCACAGTCTCCGGTATTCCGCGTATCCGCAAATTATTGCGGCGGCTGCGGTCTTCCACTTCCTCCAGGTGGAGCTGGAGGGTGACCGCTGCGTCTCTGTGTTGGTCCCTGGATCTCTCAAGGTCTGCGACTCTTAACTCCAGTGCGGTAAGTGATGTCTCTCCTGTGGTCACTCTCTCCGCTATCGTGGTAACCTCTTCTCTCACCTCCTGGAATTCCCGGCGGTGTGTCTCCTCCAATTTGAGGATAAGGGCCTCGATGTCTGTCCTCGTGGGTAGGGCCCGCAGGAGGGCCCGAATATCCTGGTCTGTCTGTGGGTGTTCCGGGGACTGCGACGGGGAGTCCATGGTGTCCCAACTTGTGGGTTGTGCTGACGCCTGTCCGTCCCTTGGTTCCGTTGGCCTCCGGGTGTCTGATGAGGAGACTCCCTCACTCCGCTCCTGGTTCAGTGCCAATGGGACTCTTACTGTGCCTCGTGGCGTCGTAGCTCGGGCCCCGGGAGAGATCTGCTGTTGGGTCGGGAAATGGCGGTGTAAGTCGCCCGCAAATGCGCCAGATCGGGTCACTCGGGTGTGCACTCTCCTTCCCTGTTTTTTGGAAGATTGCATGCCTGTTTTGATGATCTGGTAGCCGGCGGAGGAAGGCTCAGGCCAGGAGCTCAGATGAAACACAGCTTCACACGGCCATATCCAAGCCACGCCCCCTGTACTAGATTTTATCTCTAAGCCCTGGTTCACACTTGTGCGTTTTAACATGTCAAATCGGCGGCAATTGCCGGCTATGGCACCGTCCTAAATGGTGCGACAACGCATCTGCGGTACTGCACCGATTTCAAAAAGTGGTTTCTGTATTACTTTTTGCGATTTCGGGCTGCGATTTACATTGACATCGGTGCAGAAACTCTAATCACGGCAGAAATCGGGACGGACAAGCGGGAGTGAAATAGTGCAAATTCAGCTGAACTCGCATGAATATAAAGAATAAACTGCGCTGTGTATAATACAAATATATAAGCTGCCACACAACTTTGGAATAGAATAAATAAGGTACATTAGAACAAATCTAGCGCTAATATCTGTGTAACGATATGGAAAGTACCCACATCTAAAGATAACAAACCAAATCTACATATATTAATACATGACTAAATCTTAAAGTGTCACCACGTGACCTTACTAAACATATTGGTGTGCCAACAAATGGCAAAGGCTTGCAAATAATAATGAATTGAGTGCATAAAGTGACTGGAATCCAAACAAATGGAAATGAGGGTGACTTCACCACAGGGAAGGGCATGAAGTGACTAGAGTCCAAATGTGGATAAAGATGGCTTCACCATAAGGAGATCTTGAACAGCTTGACAGGAGTGCCACCACCAATGGTAGAAAAGGGGGCTTACCAAATATAAATGACTAGGGAAGGTATATACCGCCCAAGTCACCAAAGACTTGTACCGATCACCCTGATCTAAACAGCTGGTCCTGGATCCAAACGACTAATCGACTTGATCCCAAATCAGTGTTAATGATAACTTCATAGAGGCTCGGTAACCACATGTCATGCAAGAAATATTGAAAAGAACTTGCATAGCGTGATACCGTCTGAACAGTGTTTATTAAATGTAGGATAAAACTTGCATGTTAAACGCTCATCATAGGCTTGAAGCTGAACTCGCATTGCTTCATTCCCGCAGCTCAGTGTGAACCTGGGCTCAATGCGTTTTCAGACTACCAGATTCCCAGCTCATTGCATTTTGGCCCTTGCTGTCTAGTGTGCTCAAAGTCATCAAGCAAATTGATGCTAAATGTATTGCTAAGGACCGTTTGTATCCAAACTGGGTTTTCCAGTAACCAGATGTGGTTCTACATCCTGAAGCTCTGTACACTGCAAGGACCAGTCAGACTAAGGAAAAGCAGGAACCAACATATAGATGGGAAGCATTTTCTTTCCACTAAACTAAACAATGAATATTTTTGGCTCAAGAGATTTGCCCAGCAGGTTTTTTTTTTTTTTTTTCAGTTATCCCAAGTGTGCATGGTACTTGTATTTAAAAATGTGTTTCATTTAAACTTAAAGGGAAATGTGTAGAGTTTTTACATATTTTATTATATCAAGGATGAATGAAAATATCTTTCAAATATTTTATTTTTGATTGCATAAATATGCATTTTATGAATATTTCTTACTACTTGTAGCCAGCAGATGCTAAAGTGGTAGTAAACTCCGTACAGTGACTATCTCCTAAACTTGTGCTGTTTAGGAGATATTCACAATTTCCGCAGCTTGTGAGGTCATCGGTGCATGCACTCTACATTGGGGGCACACGGAGTGTGCTGTCAATTCAGAACTGTGTGCTGTGATCAAGACTCGCATGCCTGGGAGTTGCATCATTGTAGCCAAGCCATTCAAGTAACTGGTGCATGCAGACCCATAAGGAAGGCCGCGTGAAGATGGAAGACCCGGCAGTGGTGATGGTGTGCTGCTGGAGGGCTTTGATTAAAAGCAAAGTCTGCCATAATGTGCTAATGTGAGGCATGCTAGGACATTATGCCATTAACTTGTAGGGGACGTGTGTGTCTGTGTGTTTTTTTTGTGAGTAAGTGTTTACTACTGCTTTAACATCTAAGAAAGGACAGCATTGTGATGAAGGTTTTTGACAGCTGTTGTGCATAAACAGGCCTGAATAGCAAGAGCGACCAGATTACCCAGGCTGCAAAATGAGCAGTGGATATACCCAACCCCTTCGGCTTAAGTTTGGCTATAGATGGACAGAGAAGAGCAATAGGTTGGAGACATCTGCCCAACCTTTGTGGTACAGGTTCTTGTAGCCATATTTTATGCATCCTGGGGGACTCTCACACAAATATCAAATGAAAAAAGAAAACGTTGAGCTCATTTTATGAGCAAGAATGATAATTTCCTGTATTTTATAAAGGACAGCGTTTGTGTAGTATAGTTGTTTTTTAATTGGTCTGAATGTGATTTTTGTATGGACCATTTTTGGCCAAACTTCACCAGAAATGCTTAGGTTGTGAACTAGCAGCCATCCTTGTTAGGCTGGGTTCACACTACGGTTTTCCCGTCCGTCAGCCGCATACGATTTATATGTAAAACCGTATGCGGCTGAAACGGACGGGAACGTATGGAACCGCACATATGTACGTTTTCCATTGACATTAATGTTAAAGGAAAACGTATGCGGTTGCCATACTGTTTTAAAAACGACCGCAAAACCGTGGTTGAACACGGTTTTGCGTACGTTTAAAAAACGTTTTGCCAGCAAATCGTACGCACCCGGATGCATCTGAGTGCATACGATTTGCAATGCATTCTCTATCTATACGTTTTCCCGTCCGGGCCCGTACGTTTTCAATACTGAAATCGTATGCGGCTGACGGACGGGAAAACCGTAGTGTGAACCCAGCCTTAGAAAGCCCAGTATGTTTTGGAAACCTTGTCATAGGCGTACCCTTCTTTTTTTTTTTTTTTTTTTTTTTACATTTTCACATCTCCTAATCCCCATATTTTATAAACAATAATAAACTCATTGAATGTTTAACTGAGGTACCATTTTAAGAAAAAGATGAGGTACCGGTATCTTTGATATTGGCAGAAACGCATATCAAAGTTGGGACAGGGCCATGTTTACCACAGTATAGCACCCCCCCCCCCTTCTTTCAACACAATTGGGATGGGGGGGGGGGGGGATCTACTAAAACCTGGAGCTGCTCTAAAAATAAACCAATTGGCTTCCAGGTTTTATAGTCAAATCTTAACTGAACAAGCTGAAGTTAGAGGCTGATTGGCTTCCATGTCTGAGAACTGAGGAGACCAGTTGCTGGCGTATTGGGAGAGAAATGTTGTCCTGGATCTTTTGTGGTATTTTTCATTTCAAGATGTGCCAAATATTAATTGGTGAAAAGTCTGGACTGCAGGCAGGTCAGTTAAAGGGGTTGTAAAGGTTTGTTTTCTAAATGGGTTCCTTTAAGCTAGTGCATTGTTGGTTCACTTACCTTTTCCTTCGATTTCCCTTCTAAATGTTTTTTTTTCTTTGTCTGAATTTCTCACTTCCTGTTTCTCCTCAGTAAGCTGTTCTGCCTGACTAACCCCCAGCCAGAATGGCTTGGATGATGGGGTCAAGCTTACTGAGGAGAAATGGGAAGTGAGAAAGTCAGACAAAGGGGGAAAAAAAACATTTAGAAGGGAAATCAAAGGAAAAGGTAAATGGGGCCGAAACAACGATTATGAAATTGATTACAATTTTCATAATTGATTAATCGGCCAGTAACATAATGGGGTTAAAAAAACGAAAATTGGCACTTTATAGTACAAAAAAAGCAAATTTCTACTGTAAATATTACTTTCACTGTCCCACAGTAAAAAAAATGAACCCCTTACAGTAGCGATTATTTGCTCTTTTTGTACTTATTTTTGTTTTTTTTTAACCCTATTATGTTACTTAACATCTCAGGCCGGGTTCACACCTCTGTTTTTTTTTTTTGGTGCTTTTTGCAGAAACGCACTACAGTTCATTTACATGTTTTCCTATGGGACACGTTCACATCCATGATTTTTTTTTTTCAGCTGCTGCGTATTTGGAAAGGGCAAGGACTTTTTAACACAAAACGGTGCTATTTCTTTTTTATTTTTGGTTCAATATACTTCAATAGAGAAGCTGCAGAAAAGCATGAAATGTTTTTGTATTTTGTAATCTGCCCAACAACAAATTGTCCCAATTTTTTTTTAAATGCAAATTTTTTTTTTTAAGGCTATTATCCGATATAATCCGATTAATCTAAACCAGGGGTCTCCAAACTTTTTAGCCCGAGGGCCACATTGTAAATTTTATAAATATTTGCGGGCCGAAAAAATTCATTTAGAAATAAATGAATACAAATGTAAATAATCTTGTCAGAGCCTTTCCACATGTCTGTGTCCCCTACCCTGATAACACACCCAGATACCCCCCCTAATATAATAGCACCACCCCCCCCCCCCAGATACTCCCCAGCCTGATCACCACCACCCCAGATACCCCCAGTCTGATCACACACCCCTATATCTCTCCACTCTGATCACACCCCCCCTCCTCATACCTCTCTCCTAACACACCCCTCCACCATCATACACACACCTTTGGGTTTTGCATTCCTGCAAACTGTTCCTCCTCCAGATGATGACAGTGGAGGAATCTGCAGCACACCAGGGTGGATCAGCTGTCACTGGAACAGGCACAATACCTTCCTAGAAATCTGGCAGTGGCAGCTGAAGAGAGCAGGAGCCTCCTCCACTCCAACCTTATCCCAGGGTTGGTAATTTCCACCCTAGACAAGACCAGCTAAGGGCCACTACAGTATGGGTGAACAGGGTCTTGGGTAGAAATGCACCTGCATATGTGGTGTCACAAAAAATAAATAAAAATGTCTCTGCATTGATAGTGTTGCTGGAAGGACAAATGTCCTTGTACTGGGCTGTGAAGATGTTGGTGCTATATAGACATTTAAATTGGTGGGGAAGGCTCCTGCTGTCCTTGTACATAGCCACAGTCAGTGTTGACACTATACTTGGTGCAGTAGAATGGGGATGGATGGTGTACAGATAATGGGGAGCTGCTCCCACTCCATTTTTATGCCTTCCCCCTCCATGTACACACTGCTCCCCTGTCATAAATATCTCTCACAGCCTATCAGTGGCCTATATTTAGGTATGTCTGTAAAGGGCGAGCAGGAGGGAACAATGCAGGGGAGGCACAGTAAATGGAGCATGGGGACAAGAGGGCACAGTACAGGAGGCCACAATATAGGTTGGCACAGTACAAGGGGGGGGGCACAGTACATGAGGTGTTACAGAGCTATGTGACCTGGAAAGGGCACAGTATCCAGGAGTAAAATGTCAGGCTTACCATGGCCATCTGAAGATCAAAGCCATCCACAACTCCTGTGTGTAGCACCAGGTGATCTGACTGCTCTCATGCTTCTCAGTGAAGGGGAGAGATAATCACACACCAGCAATATCTGATGTCTTTTATCCACTCAGCCTAGCGGGGTAGCATTACTTTTTTGCAAGCAGTGTACCCCTCCTCTGCATGCAATGCACTTTCAGCTCCATGGGGCAGCGGGAAAATGCCTGGCTCTCGAGATGTTTAAACACAGGGTCCGCCCCCGAGTGTCATCAGACAGAACTCCAAGCATGCCCCATTCCAAGCTCAGCTGATGAAGAACGGCTGGCTGTTAAACTGTGCATGTGCAGTTTGTATTAAACAGCGCTCGGCGAAGTTATCATTGTTACTGACCGGCAGCTCCCCCATGTTCACAGTCTGCAGGGGAAGAAACTTCAGGGGCACCCTATGCACCTCGAGCCCTTGCCTGCGCGTTAAGATGGGCTTGCCTCCTCAGTGTCTCCACCCCCCCCCCCCTAGTCTCTGGGTGTCTGTCTCTCTGCAGTGTCAGTCTCCATGCCGTTCACATCAGAGCCATCCCCGGCTTGGTTCTTGGGGTGCAGCCGGCAGAGAGGGTGCTGACAGGCGTAGAGAGGGGGTGAAGCCAACTGACACGGCACGCCTCCTTCCCCCACACCGGGACATGTATTTGCAGGACCCTACCTGACTCCAGCACACACAGCCAGCCCACATCAATGCTGCCCGATAGCGGGGCCCCGCCTCCTCCCTTTGTGCATTGTAATCCGCCCACCGCAACACCTTCCTCTGCTCTGTCAGCGGTACACATACATCGCCCGCCTGCCTTCTGCTCTGTCCCACTGCCCGCATGGGGAAATTTAACCAGGCAGTCTCTGAATGAGCTGCGGGCCGGATAAATCATCCAAGCGGGCCGGATGTGGCCCGCGGGCCGGGGTTTGGAGACCCCTGATCTAAACAATCAGCCAACTAATCGATTATGAAAAAAATCGTTAGTTGCAGCCCTAAAGGGAGGTGAAAATAAATGAACCTTTACAACCCCTTTTAAGCACCCGGACTCTTCTACTACAAAGTCATGCTGTTTGTCATAGCTGCAGTATGCTTGTCAAGTATTGTCCTGCTGAAATATGTAAGGTGTTCCCTGAAAGAAGTTATCTGGATGGGAGCATGTGCTTCTCTAAAATCTGAATATATCTTTCAGCATTGATGGTGTCTTTCTGGATGTGCAAGCTGCCCATTCCATATGCACTAATGCACTACCATACCATCCGAGAATGCAGGCTTTTGAATTGAGCTCTGATAACCAGCTGGAAGGTCCCTTTTCTCTTTAGTCTGCATGATGCGGCACCCATGGTTGCCAAAAAAAATCAGATTTTTGGCTCATCTGACCACAGAAACGTTTTTCCACTTTGCAACAGACCATTTTAAATAAAGAAAACATTTGGAGAAAATACTGCGCTAACTCTATGGAACTAAAAAAAGAAGCAGCACCATCATGCGATAAACATAAAAATTGGTAAAGAAAACCGTAAAGGCTGCGCTACAAAGTAAAGAACCAATATTGTGATCAGTCCATGTGATAAAGTGCATTTGCCAATAATAAAACATGTGACCATGAATTAAATATTAATAATATGATCATAAATAATACACAAATTCCAATTATACAAAGGATAATTGTAAGTCCATATTAAACTAGGGACTTTTTTTATTTATTTTTTAATATTGGGGAAAGTGTAATCACATCCAGTGATGGAAAGGATGAAAAAAGTCCCAAGTCTCAAAATCGAAGAAATCTGTGAGCCAACTAAGGTGATGGTGGAATATTGAGGGGATGAGATTCGGTGACCATAAAAACACCCGTGCTCCGCCACCGTCTGAATGAACCGCTCACCAGAGGCAAGTGGGTGCCAGGCCTGTCAAGAAATCTGCAACACTCCAATCAATTGGCAGAATCCAATGGGAATAAGTGTGTTCAATCAACTCCCAGAAGACCACCAGTTATACCTCCTGAATATAAGAACACTCAATAGTGTAATACAGTACCATAAGGTTTATTGAAAAACATAAAATTACATAAAAACAAACGATAACATTGTGTCCATAAGAAAAGCACTATTACACAGTCACTTACAAAGAAATGAGTACAAATGGCTTTGTATGTAGTGCTGTGTAACTGGCTTCATGTGTGCACAAAGCCAGTTACAAGGCACTGTGTACAAAGCAATACCTATAATTGGCTTTGCACACACTGCTTTGTAACTGGCTTTGTATGCAGTGCTATGTATATCCTGCTTTGTAACTGGCTTTGTATGCAGTGCTGTGTATATCCTGCTTTGTAACTGGCTTTGTATGCAGTGCTATGTATATCCTGCTTTGTAACTGGCTTTGCGAGTAACCTGTCGCAAATTAACATAATTGCAAAATTTTCTTCCAGCTCCTTATTTTTACTACCACTTATTTTGCCAGCTATTTGTTACCCTGTCCCTACTTTTTGAGATGCGTTGCCATCAATTTCAATATTTTTTTTTTTTTCAGAAAAGGGTACATTTACTTTATTTATATGCTTTCTTTTTTCTGTTAATAAAATAATGTAGGGCTGTTACTGATCAAAATTTTTCTGTTCGATTAATCGTTTTTTTTTTAAATCGATTAATCGACTAATTTCGATTAATTATAACGCACATACAGATCCAACTACTTTTAGCTGATCTCCTTGCAGGCTGATTCCCAGTGCCTCTACCAAAAACTGGAAAAATGGATAGCAGCATACAAAAAACACACAAAGGCAGCGCTCGATGGGAATAGCATTAAAACTTTTATAGTCTTCAAGTAGGTAACCAAATAAATATTGCACTGGAGATAAAATAGATGTAGCTACATAAACTGTAAAAATGGTGCGATTAATACCAAACGGTAGAAAAAGCAGTCCTAAAAACATGTAGCTAAGTATGATACTGGTATAAAAATGTGTACAATGATACCACTGCTGAATCCAGATGAGGAGAGGTTAACATCAGTCCGTCGGCATGTAGATGCCCCGTGAAGGGAACGATCACAACTCCCAGTGGATGGCTGTAGAATCCCAGGTTGATAGAGGGAAGTGTAACAGCCCTTGCGTGTGGCAGATAGTAAGGCCCCGCCGGCATGCAGATATGAAGGCACAGCAAAGGAGCCCTTCAGATGGACACGGCAAGCCCCGCCGGTGTTCGTGACGTCACTGGATCTCCGACGGAACTCCCTGAAGGCCCGGAAGCCGGCGGAGAGGTGAGTACCAATCAAAAGAATTTTCAGCGATCAAAAAAATTAAAGATCGATTAATTAAAAGTTAATTTGCACAGACCTAAAATAATGGGTTTGAGATTTGCAAATCATTATGTTCTGTTTTTATGTACATTTTGCACATCGTCTCACTTTTTTTTTTTGGAATTGGGGTTACAATTGGTTTTGCTTGTTACAATGGGTTTGGTTGTAAAATGGCCATCTTTTGAATCTTGCCTTCATGAACGGGTAATTAAACTGTTTGTACATATGGCAATGAGTTTTGAAAGCTAATTTCTCATTAACGAAGACAAAACATCAATACTGTATTGATCTCTTCTGTTCATTCCTGCACTGGCAACTTCCTTGTGGGTGACCTTTTCTAAATTGATCTGCTAGCGTTAACGTGTACTCTGTATCGAGGTTCATCTTAAAAACTGTATTTTTTTTTTTTTTTAAACTTTATTCATCTTGGGGAGGCTATGAATTGGCACTATTGGGTTGCATTCAAACCTGAGTGTTTCAAAGTCGCGTGTTTTTACTGCAATTTTTACCATGTATTTTTTTTTTCCGCGATTTTTGTACCGCTCACCAATGTAAAAAGCAAACGCCTGTAATCTGCCCCAAATGTCTGTGTGTGTGTGTGTGTGTGTGTGTGTGTGTGTGTGTGTGTTTCGCTTAAGGTGTTTTTCAGGCGTTTTTGCTTCAGATGACAAATGCTCAGATGTGAACAGGTGCTGTTAAAATGAATGGGATTTTGCTTGTGTTTTTTGGGCGCTTTTTTTATGATCCGAAAGCGCTCAGGTGTGAATGCAGCCTTGGAGATGGACCGAATGGCAAACCCCATTGAAGTCTACGGGAGACCAACCTTAAAAATCAAAAGTCCCCATTTTGCAAGTAATTTCCCTATAAAAGGGGTATGGGAGTTTGAGAACTGCCCTGAGGGGACATGTATCAATGCAAAACGATAGTTTTTCAGGAACAGTCATTTTAATGATGCTTAAAGTGCAACAATAAAAACGAAAAATTCCTTTAAATATAGTACTCGTGGGGTCCCCTTGGTTTGCACATTGAAATTGATGGGCTGTGACTTGTCATGCGACCGTGTCCAAGGTCGCATGACAAGTCATACTAGTGGAAATGGAGCCCTAGTCTAGGTTTCCACTATTGCACCCCCAAAGATAAATGCTTAAAGCAGAACTCTGGGATTTTCTAAAAATCCCTCATTAGTACCCCCCCCCCCCTCCCACAAAACACTAAACAGTTATTACATTTGTGACATTTTCTTACCGTTTAAGAGAGATGACTGAATGAAGTCGGGTTTTGTGATTCAAAAAATGCATCATCTTTTCTGGCAGGTAGGAGGTGTTGGTGAGAGGGAAGAGGATATGATGCAAATCACTCTAACTGTAATCGGCCTACATTTCCCATGAATCCCTGGGATTGCAATACATGTGGGAGCTACACTAGGCTTGTACATGTGAACTCGCCCACTTTGACATAATTCACACTGATGAGGAGTCTGTACTAAGGGGAGGGGTTACTGTCTGTACTTCTGGGGGGTGTCTGCACTGAGGGGGGGGCGGGGTTACTGTCTGTACTACTGGGGGTGTCTTCGCTGAGGGGGGTACTGTCTGTACTACTGGGGGGTGTCTGCCCTGAGGGGGGGGGTTACTGTCTGTACTACTGGGGGGGGGTGTCTTCGCTGAGGGGGGTACTGTCTGTACTACTGGGGGGTGTCTGCACTAAAGGGGGGTTACGGTCTGTACTACTGGGGGGGTGTCGGTACTGCGGGGGTGTACTACTGGAGGGTCTGTACTGAGGGAGGGGGTCTGTACTAAGGGGGACTATAGTTGGGGGGGGGGGGGGTGACGCCATTTTTTTTTTTTCCCCCCCGGGTGACACCAACCCTAGTGATGCCACTGCAGTGGGGGAGATGTGGATATTACAAATTCTCATATATCTTCAGCAATGTTCACACTCATTACAGCCAAGTCTATCTCCTGCTATGGAAAACCTCAGCCTACCACAAGGACTTTGTTTGTCATATATTGAAGAAGAAGAATACATATATTTATTTATTGCTTTATTTTTGTTTCAGTATGCCCTTTTGTGGATCTTAAGATCTGAACACTTGTTGATAAATACTTCATTTGTCAGGTTTCCATTTGCAGAACTTATCAAATGCCTGTTCTTTTGTGTCAACACTAGGTTATTTCTTACAAAGTTCTATTAATGAACCCCAAAGCACTAATAATTTAGTTGCTTTGCAGCCTGCATATCATCCCTGTCTTTTTTTTTTTTTCACTTGGAAATGGTAATGGCCTGTCTTCAATAAGCCGTTCTAATGGAAAATGTGATTGGATTGCTTGTTACTAGTTTGTCAGAGCCTAAGAAAGGGTGTATGCCTATTGAGACGTGCATAATCAAAGGAGATCAAAGTACAGTGTCAGTATTGGAGCTCTAAATCCAGGCACTGTAACACCTGACAATCCCGTCTTTTGATCCTTTTCAGACAGGCTGTGCTTCAATGATTCCGCTTCCGCTCTCCATAAAATCATTTTGGATGATAAATGTTATTGACTGGTCATTCTAATAGGGTTTGTGAGCTATGTCTCGAGACTGCTCTAAAAGAAACTGAGTAGAATATTTTGTTTTTTGTAGATGCAGTTTATGCGTCCTGATTGTTGCTAGCATGTGTGTCTTGCCCTCCTTTTCTGCTTTTCATCTTGTTTTCCCTGTAATCTATATGTACGGTAGACAGGTAGTCCCCAAAGTGTTATTTGATGTACAACAAATCCGCACGTAAATGTGTGTGGCGATAATAAAATGCCAAATGAGGATATGTGGCAGAAGGAAAAGGAGCTTCATTCCCCTCCTTTTCCACCTCCTTTATTTAGCTTCGATTCAAGGACTGTGAACAAGATTGATAGGCAGACATTTGCCAGGCAGAACATTTAGAATTGTAAAGGGTAGTGCATGGAAGCTGTGCTAGAAGTTCACTTCAGGTTATGGTCCAAGATACAAATTGCTTGTCATACCATGGACTAAATGTATCCGTCACCTCCCCAGTTGGTTGGAGTGAATAAAAAATCTATCAGTGCATATAAATGCCTTTTTAAACCATCCAAATTTAGTGCAAACCGTGACTTGTTTGACAGATACAAATCTTGCTACCTCAAAGCCAGTCTTGCCATCTTCTATCACCAACAGTGGCCGGGTATCAGATTGTTTCACGGCAGGGCTTCTAGTTAACCTGGCAGGAGAGGAACATGGAGGCTGCCATCAGTGGCCATTCTTTTTTAGAAATGGTTGCTGCCTGGCTGTAATACTGCCCTTCTTCTTTTTTTATTTTCTTTTTTATTTAAATAGGTTGAGTTAACTGAGAGCAAGTATGCACAAAGGATGTCTGACATTTCTTTGATCAGAAGTGATTCAGTTCGCATGCGCCGCGCTTTATAATTTTTTTTATTCATTCATTTATTCAGAACTGTACATCAGAAAGCATTTACACCAGTATTAGTCAACCAACATGCCGTTTCAGAAGGAGATCAGCAATGGCAGTCCCCATTTCTCTGTCCTTCATTGAAGGACACTGCCTGGTAAGGAATCTTGACTGTATAGTTTATAGCACCCCCTTCCAGGAGTAGAACACTAGGCACAAAAAACAAAGCCCTGCCTAGGGATGGCCCCTGCTGGTGACCAAAGCCTCTATTGTAGCAGGGACGTGTGGGGAGGTCAGTGGCTGGTGAGGCACTTCAATGGAGAAGTTGTTATTATGAAGAGTCTCTCGCTCTCTGTCACGATCTGCAGCCGTCCCACCCCCTGCCTTGCTAATAGGCTGACATTGTCGGCCGCTCGGGAGAAATGATAGAATACACACAGGACATACAGGCTGCTAACTATACTGTGGTCCGCGACAGGGCTCACCTCCTGCTCTGATGGCGGCCCGCTCGAGCTACGACCCTCAAAGCCCTTTATTTTTTTATACGTTCTTGGCAGGTGAGGCTCACTTATGGTAAGGTGCTCCATCATGCTGAAAAATGCATTGTTTATCACCAAGCTGTTCTTGGATGTCTGGGAGAAGTTGCCCTCTAAGAAAAATTGTGTGAGCCCACTTCCTTGGCTGAGAAGAAACCCCACACAAGAATGGTCTCGGGATGCTTTACTGTTGGCATGACACAGGACTGATGGTAACTCTCACCCTTTCTTCCCCAAACGCACAGAAAGGGGACTTATGAGAGAAAATTACTTTACCCTAGTTCTCAGCAATCCAATCCCTGTACCTTTTTTGCAGAATATCCTTCTGTCCCTGATGTTTTCCTGGAGTGAAGTGGCTTCCATGCTGCCCTTCTTGACACCAGGCCATCCTCCAAAAGTGTTTGCCTCACTGTGTGTGCAGATGTACTCACACCTGTCTGCTGCCATTCCTTAACAGAGCTCTGCACTGGTGGTGCCTCGATCTCACAGCTGAATCAACTGTAGTAGACGGTCCTGGCACTTGCTGGATTTTCTTGGGTACCCTGAAGCCTTCACAAATGCAGTGTGTTTTTCTAGAGGATTAACTTATTTTCATGGCAAAGAGGGACTTTGCAATTCATCTGATGCAGTGTTCGACAAAATTTGGGCGCCCGGTCGCAATTGCGACTAGAATTAGCGACCGGGTGCCTGGGAAAGGAAGCTTAGGCTTGCAGAAAGCTGCCGCCTCAATTACCTGTGTCTCCGTGCCTCATCCTGTGTCTCCGTGCACCCCCACCTCCCCGGCCAGTAATTGAGGCCGCGGCTTTGCGGCCTTCTGCAGGCCTAAGCTTCCTTCTGTGATCTGGCGCCATCTTGTGGTGGCCGTTGGCATGACAAGTAAACCAGCAATTCTAATGGAGCTTCCCCAGTGTTTTCACTGCCATCTCCTTCCCTCTAATTGGAGCCCCCAAATATACATATGTGTGTGTGTGTGTGTGTGTGTGTGTGTGTGTGTATATATGTATGTGTGTGTGTGTATATATATATATATATATATATATATATATATATATATATATATATATATATATATATATATATATATATATATATATATATAATGTGTATATGTTTATTTATTTATATTTTTTTTATTCTAACACCCTAGAGAATAAAATGGCGGTCGTTGCAATACTTTCTGTCACACCGTATTTGCGTCCGCTCGTGCAATGGCGACAAACTTTTTTACCTTTTAACATTTCCATAGGCGACGTTTAGAAAATTCTACAGGTTGCATGTTTTGAGTTACAGAGGAGGTCTAGGGCTAGAATTATTGCTCTCGCTCTACCAATGGCGGCGATACCTCACGTGTGGTTTGAACACCGTTTACATATACGGGCGCTGCTCATGTGTGCTGGCTCCTAGATTCCAAGCAAATTTGTCAAACCCTGATCTGATCATTCTGGAGTATATGCAAATTGCCATCCTAAAAACTGAGGCAACAGACTTTGTGAAAATGTTATATTGGTGTCCATCTTAAACATTTTGGCCACGGCTGTACATTGTAAAAAAGGTTAAAGCCTGCAGCAGGGGCAGATCTGTGCCATTTCAGTTGGCATTCAACAATACCAGAACAAAAATGGTGCCATACTGTGACCTCCTATGAGAGATAAGCAGCTGGAAGTGTTTATACTGTACATACATGTTGCTCAGCATATGTGTCCTTCAAATGAAAAAGTAATAATGAAATTTCACTGTTGGATTTGAGTCCTTGAGCTATACTTCTTCTTTTTTTTTTTTTTTTTTTTTTTTTTATTTTAAAGTTGATTCTTTTATAACTTGCAGTACTATAGTTTTTATGGATGGTACAATTTTTTTTTTTTTCTCAGACAGCTACTCGAGATAAGATGCATGATTTTGTAATCCCATTTAAAAATGTCATCGCACAAGACGGCTCCATCTTCTTAGAGCTGGTCCATGGAATAAACAAAGCATGGAGCACGTGTAATGTTTGACCTGATTTCTACGTGGCTTTTGAAACCTCAGGTGTGAAATAACAGGACAGCAGACTAGAGACAAATGTTACCTAGTGAAAAGTGCAGTGACCTTTTATATCACTTTGTAACAATAACCTGCCTTGACAGGTGCTGAGTGATTTCTCTAGTGCACGCTTTGCTATACATGCATGCATTTAAAATGGACAGGTGCCAGGCGTATTTGATCTTAATTGCTGTCCCTACCCCTCACTATAAAATCCAGGGCTGAACTGTGAGTTGAACCTTCTGGTTCATTCACAGAGAGGCGTTGGGAAATTCTCTTATTAGCGCTTACAACTTTAATATGTATACATGATTACTAGTGAAATGCTATACAGATGTATCTTGTATATTATGGCCTCATGCACACATTAAGCTTAAAGCAGAATTTTTTTTCCATGTCCTTGTTGCTGATTTGCTACCTTCACCAACTTTGCGGTCTGTTCTTCTGAGCGCTGTAGTTCCTCTGTAATGGGCTGCTGAACTTGCTGAAAAATCGTTATTGCCTGCTGACATCCTGTTTGTAAGACCGCTGGCTCCTATCCTTCTCAGCTCAGCCATCGGTCTGACACTGCCCCTTGTAGGCCTCTGAAAAATGCAGCAGGGAGGAAGCAGACCTGTTGTGGGTGTAATGGGTCTCCCAGTCCCCGGTCTCATGCCCAGTCCCCGGTCTGTGCCACCCATGGAGGAGGTGTCGCCCCCCCATCCTATTTCCGTGCATAATGGGGATTGCCATCAGTAATTGTATGACACAGTGGGGATCTTCCACAGTGTCAGGTATTGTTATGAGAACACCGATAGCTGATGTCCGCCTCCTGCCTGTAAAGCACTGTCGGGCATCAGCAATCATTTTTTACACATGCAATACCTGACACAACGGGAGATCCCCACTGTGTCATACAAGCGATTTACTGATGATGATCCCAGCTTTACACTGGTGGTCCCTGTCAAGCTGCACCAGTGGACACTGAGCTGCACTGGGATTGCATTTATATTAAATGCATTAAATAAATTAATTCTAATTTTAATTTATTAAACACATTAAATTGCTATTATATTAATATATGCATTTACATTGGAATGATTTGTATTTATAAGGCTGTAACCCATCATACCATGTGTTATGTATGGCTTGCTGCAGAATGAGGGGTGTGATTTATGTTAAAGTGGGTGAGTTAACATTTACATGTACAGGCCTCCTGTACCTCCCCACATTCATTGCAATCCCAAGAATTTATAAGAAATGTAGGCTGATTACAGTGAGAGAGAAGAGGATATGATGCAATTGCTGTTCTAAGAGATCCTCCCTACCAGAAAAGATGCATTTCTTTTTTTTTTTTCAATCACGTTTAATTTTATTATGAAAAGTAGATGGTACATCAGATGTTATACATTAGATAAATATCAATACATTGTGATATAGAAATTCATATATTAATAGTACATTACATTCTAACAATACTTATGTTCCAATGAAGGGATTACTCTATAGTCAGAGGTATAAAAAACAAAATTAAAGGAACAAACCCCTGTTTTTGTAAATCGATCCATCGGAGGTCTAATAATTATACTTATACTATATACTCCAAACTATCATCCAATATAATTCGAAGTCATGGCAGTCTATAGTATATGTCAAATCATAAGTAATACCATTTGACCTCTTAAGAATAATTAAATTCTATACCTCCCACCCCTAATCCTTCAAACACATTAGAGTCGGGTCGTTTCAACCAATGTATAGTTTCCCATTAATTCATTTCATCCCCCATTGCCAAAATATTTTCATATTGAGAATTGGAAGGGATAAAATGAAAAGATAAAGATTGAATAAACAACCATAAACTTTGTCAAACTGATATTTCCGGATTATTTAAAAAAAATATTTTGACTCCAGAAAATATCGTCAAACAACCATATCTAGAAATTGTCTGAGGAACTGAATCCACCTCCAATATACTCTCCACAGGATCCATGAGTCAAAAGATATTATATCCAGAAATTCCAGTTTATCCAAATTGATCATAGAGTGCATCCAAATGGATAAAAATATTTTTTTATATGATAAAGAAGAGTACCAAGTCATTAACAACATATTCACATATAGATAGTACCATATGTTATCTAAAAATTAGAAATAAAAGAAAATGTAAAGAAATCGAACCAAGAGGTGAACAGGAAGAAAGAAAAAGGAAGAATAGATGAGGACTAAAGATCAGAGAGGAAGAAGAGTAGATAGCCTACCTACCTTAATCACAGAACTGACTTCCTGAAAATTCAATCTGTCATATCTCTTAAATAGTAAATTTACTGATGAGAGATTTCTGCTTTTAAAGTAAACCCTAAAGTGGAGTTCCAGTCGTTTTTATGTTAAAAGTCAGTAGCTACAAAAAGTGTAGCTGCTGGCTTTTAATAAACTGACACTTTCCTGCTCCACTGTCCAGCGACGCGGCTGCCGGGAGCGTTGCTCCTCTCCCCCCTCTCCGCTGGCGCCTCCATTCAGACTGTGGAAACCCGGCTGTGACAGCTTTCGGCTTCACGGCCGGGCCACGCTGCGCTCTAGGAGTGGACAGGCGATCGCTTACAGGGCCCTCCCTGTAGGCCTTCTAAGGATAAATAACGAGTCGCCTAAGCGGTCCCTGGGCGGAAGGAGGAAGTGGGACAGGAAGTCCCACTCCTAACGAAGCCCCCACTCCCCCCCCAAAAAAAAAGACATGCCAAAGGGGGCGAGGAGTGGTTTAAGCGGAAGTTCCACTTTTGGGTGGAACTCTGCTTTAAGTTAAAAAAAAAAATAATAATAATTTCCAGCCGGAAATGTAACGGTCACATTGGTTGCGCTCTCAACCAAACTGTCAAACATTCAATGGCTTGGGTTTATAACTGATCACCTGTGCAGCATCGTGGCAGTTAAAGATTAAACAGAGGCCAAGATGACAGAGCTTCCTTGGCTGAAAACGATAGGGGGGTTAAGTTCTACTTTTTTAAAGACTTTTTTTTTATTTTATTTTTTTCTCCAGGAGTTTGCATTGTTGCATGAGTGTGCCTGCGTCTAGCATAGTGCATTCTGTTGACCAGAATTTTGGCCATTAGAATGCATTAACATGGCAACACGTTTTTTGGGCTTTTTTTTTTAAATGCTTAAAAGCTCCTTTCATGCTGTCAATCGTCCTCATAGTGGACTTTTTGTGTATTGGGCTGGTGATGGCTGCTGTCTGCAGGGGAGGGGTGAGATTGGTGGTGGTAGTTTGTGTTGCAGCCCCCTCCACCAGCTGCAACTGCTGCCCATTGAGGAAAGCGGGCTGTGTTCGCTCCGCATAAGCAGATTGGACAAGGACCTGTCATCTGCCTGCTCAGTGGGGGGGGGGGGGGAAGAATAAGCAGATTGGCTGGTGGACTCTACCCATGTGAGCCCTTAAAGTGGGCGTTTGTCCATGGGAGACATAGTTTACACTGATTTCTTGGCTGGCAGAATATTTGTTTTATGGTCACTTTTTTTTTTTTTGTGTTTTATCACAAAAGGCAGCACTTAATTTGTTTTTACATGGATATTAATGTGACAAGTTCATGTTTTTTATTTTTTTTATTTTGCGCATATGGGTTTATTGCAGGGGTTGACAAATTTGCTTGGAATCTAGGAGCCAGCTAAAAAAGTTAGGAGCCAGAAAACGCGCTCCGTCCCGACGAGCTTGCGCGCAGAAGCGAACACGTACGTGAGCAGCGACCGCATATGTAAATGGTGTTCAAACCACACATGTGAGGTATCGCCGCGATTGGTAGAGCGAGAGCAATGATTCTAGCCCTAAACCTCCTCTGTAACTCAAAACATGCAACCTGTAGAGTTTTTTAAAGGTTGCCTATGGAGATTTTAAAGGGTAAAAGTTTGACGCCATTCCACGAGCGCACGTAATTTTGAAGCGTGACATGTTGGGTATCAATTTACTCGGCGTAACATTATCTTTCATAATATTAAAAAAAAATGGGGATAACTTTACTGTTGGTTGTGAGTGTCACCGGCGCAAAAGGAAATAAATAAATAAATAAATAAATGTGAACTGTGATCTGCTGCAGTACTGTGTGCCCTTAGTGGGGGTCAATAGTGCTCTAAGAAGAAAAATGTTACTGCGCTGATCTAATTATCCAGAGGTATTTAATCTCTGGGAATATGGACATAAGTGAAATATCAGGGCCACAATGTACCCAATCTTAAGTGTGAATAACCTGAATACAAACAATAAAAAATATAAGAAATATATGAGTCATACAAATGTGACACAGTGATTTCAAACTTAAATCGTATATCTAGATCAGTGTGTCAGCATACAATCCATATGCCACAGTGCTTCTATGAGAAAAATGGCTGTTGCTGCTACTGACCAACCAAATAGTGAAAACAATACGAAAGATATTACAAAAAAAATATATTATATATATATGTGTGTGTAAAAACCCAATATGCAGTATGCCAACTGCACCGTGAGTTGTCCAATAACCGATATTGGAACAAAATAAAATAAATATCAATAAAAGTGAAATAATTATCAAACAACCATACAAATGTGCAATGTGCTGGCTGCACTTAAAAATAGTCCAAATGACAGGCAATCTTGCTCTTATACAATAGGTTCCAGCAAACACAAGGTTCAATGTTGGTAATGCTGTGTACAGGAAAGTGCCGCTATCTCTTCCACCCGACAAAGATGTGTCACCATCACCAATGGTTAAAATCAACACTCACCAGACCCCAGATATTATTAGGCTCCAAAGTGGTGTCTTTTCTTTGTCGGTCAGTGGGTGTTGCCTCCTTTTCCCTTTTACAAGGTGTCATCAATTCCTCAAAAACAAGGGGCTCATCATGGTGTAGTATATTAAAATATGTATTTATTTAAAAAAGGTAAAAAAATATAACACTTACAATATAAAGTGCCTCTGACCGGCACTGAGTGTCTTTGGCAGTGTCAACCGTTAAAAGCCGCTGACCAGCATTTAAGTGGCGTCCTAAGAGGTGTGCTTGCCCTGCTGTGCTCCGCATGTATTGCTACAAGGGGTCCATGCGCGCTGGTGTGCTGCACCCTCAATGTGTGTGTCCAAACAGCCAGAGGCTGTTTTTTTTTTTTTTGCCCCCCCTTCCAAGCCAAGTCGCCAGGACCCTATTTCTAGTCGCCATGGCGACCTGGCGCCCGGGATTTGTCGAGCCCTGGTTTATTGTTGGATTTAATTATTTATAATTGGCAGTGCAGCACACTTTTTTATATAACTTTAGATTATTATTATTAATATATCTCTGGTACTTGCAGCATAATCTCAAGAGAGGTTTGGGCAAAATATTGTAAGTCTGCTGACAATCTTTCCACAACTTCCTGGGTTCTGCCCATGCTTTGGAGCTTCTCCTCTGCTGTTTACTTTCCATTTCTAAAGCTTACATGTCCCATGGTACATTGCTTCCTCTACTCATAATCCTGTACTGACTCCTGACATGCCTCCTTTCTGCAACTCTATAGTTCAGAAGGCAGGATCTGCTCAATGTGTGACATATCAAGGCCTATCCACAGGGTATAGTTAATACATGTGGCAAAAGTTGGCCACTTTAAGATTAGATTTTTTTTTTTCCAGTGGTATGGCCGGAGAGTGATATACGGCATGGTGCTCTGATTGCACACCCCACCATTCACCTCAGTGTATACTCGGCACATTCACCAGGCATCCTTATACACTTAGCCATACATCCATCACATTCATACCCACTTCAGAACTCCCAACAGTGGATCAGTAGCCTCTCAATTGTCAAGTAGCAGGCAGAAATCTGGAGGGTGGGAAAAAAAACACCTAGCCAGGCTCTGCAGATCTAATTGACTGCCCAGTTATTACACATCTCTTCCATGCCCATGTCATTGCTGATCTCGTTCACATGAACTCTGCCATCCATGTGAGGGGGCATCAGTACGGCTACCTTCAACTCCCACTTTCTTGTTTCTGTCTTTGTTATTCTGGGGTTTCCTGTCACTTCCTGTTGTGTTTTTGAGACAGGAAATGGCAGGGTTTTTAACCATTCTAACTCTACACAAACTAAAAAAAAGTTTGGCTGTATATACACTTGATGATTGATTTGATTTCTATATTCTGAAGAATGCAACAGGATGTGCTGGAACATGAAATGTTGGGTGGGGACATGGGAAAAGTCCCAGGTGATCACAAACTGCATTGAGCATTATAGAAGGGAGATCTTTTGTGTTGGCATAATACATTTGGGGCTTACCGTCCACTAGGCTTCACCTTAACTAAAATGTCACTTTTGGATTGGCTGACCCTTTAAGGATAGCTGTACATTTTTTTTCTTCTTATATATGCAGGGATATATTGAAAATATAATCCATCACTTCTGCTTCTCTGTGCCTTTTTGTGTTTTGAGAGCAGCCATCACAGACCCAACCCAGCGTACACATTGCTGTGTTTACATTCGGCCTGATTGCACTGTACCTGCAGAACTGTGCAATCAACTGCATCTGCTTCACTTACCTGTTAAAGCTTACCTGATTGATTCCATGTCTACAATGGGGCCATAAATAATGACTTCTATGTTTGCATTTGTGTATTCTGAGGTGAAACCAATCACAAAATGCTTGATATGTTTAGCTAAGCTCCAACTTCCAAATGACTCGACTTCCATAATCCAGATGGAACAATGACTTGGTCTGGATCCAGACCCTAGTCTACTATTTAGTAATGCTTATCCCAAAAGGTATCATTGACATATTTTTTTAAGTGCCCATTCACTCTAGAAATTGCATGTGAATCGCACAAACGCTGTGCGGTTTGTGTGATTCACATGCAGTTCTGTGCAGTGCAGTTTCGACCCCATTAATTTTCAGTGGGCTGAAATTGCACCACACCAAACGTAGTGCATGCACTATTTTTTAAAACGTGGTGCACTTGAATCACATGGTACTTTTGTACCATGGGTGTCGGTGCAGGTAAATGCACTGTGTTTGTGACGAAGTCAACTTTGCACTAACACCCACTGCAGATCACAAGGGCAGTGCAGAAAACCGGCATTAAATGTGTGCTTGCCGCATGCCATTCTAGTACGAAAGGTCCCTAAATGTGAGTACGTATACCGGCTAAAAGTCTAGCAATTTTATTTATCCAGTCTTTTAATACATACCCTTATGTCATAGTGCATAGCCGGGCGGATTACACAATTGTTTCCGATTGTCATCTCCAGCCTGCTCCTTGAACGTATGATTCAGTGTCAAAGCAGGTGACACAAAACTGCAATTCTGAGCAGAGTCCTAGGTGGGATCTCCTGGGCTTTGCTCTATGGCTAAACAGATTTAAAAATTATTTTGCAGATAAGTTTACATATACACTTTTTGAAAACACATCAGATCTCAATGGGGAGAAATATGGTGCATACTGGGTTAGGAACGAAAGGATGCCACATCGTTTGATGGAAATAAATGATCAACCTACAGAGCAGGGGGTCTCCAAACTTTTCAACACGAGGGCCACATTGTACATTTTACAAGTATTCGGGGGCCGAAAAAAAAAAAAAGTTATGTATAAAATATCAGCAGTGTCCCCATCATTGCTGATGGGGACATCATGATGGGGACCCCATGTCCCCATCAGTGGCGTCCCCATCATTGGTGTGTTCATCATTGCTGATGGGGACACTGCTGATGGGCACCCCAATGATGGGGATGCCGCTGATGGGGACATCATGGCGGTGACCCCATCAGTGGTGACCCCATCAGTGGCGTCCCCATCATTGGTGTGCCCATCAGCAGTGTCCCCATCATTGCTAATGGGGACACTGCAGATGGACACACTAATGATGGGGACTGCACTGATGGGGACACCGGTGTCCCCATCAGCACAGCAATGTAGCAATCTCCCCTGTAGTGTCAGCGTTGTGCAACACAATAACATGATCAGCCTCTTACCTCCATACTTATCGACTTCAGCTCTTCTGCAGCTTTTCTGCAGCTCCTGTCTCCGAGGCGCGGCACCTCCCCTCTTCCCGCCCGCTGTTTGAATTAACGATCCTTCCACTAGTGTAGCAGCGGGCGGGAAAAAGGGAGGTGCCGTGCCTGTGAAATCAATTGTGGAAAGGATCGTAACTTCAAACAGCGGGCGGGAAGAGGGGAGGTGCCACGCTTCGGCGGTCCCAGGTATCAGCCAATGTAAAAAAAATCTGCGCTGCTTTTTTTTTTTTTTTTTTTTTATAAACCGCATGGTAGCATGGGCGGCTTGGTTTACACTGCAGGCCGGATAAATCACACAAGCGGGCCAGATGTGGAGACCCCTGCTACAGAGGGGTGAATGCAAAGACAGAAAGAAAATCAAAGTGAAATAATGATACAGCAGGCTAGTCCATTTTGCAGCAACTCAAAATGGTACTCGGTAATTTGTGTGGCCCCCACATGCTTGTATGCGTGCCTGACAACATCAGGGGCATGCTTCTGAGATGACAGATGGTGACCCAGGGTATTTTCTCCCAGATCTGGACCAGGGCATCACTGAGCTCCTGAACAGACTGAGGTGCAACCTGGAGGCGTCGTATTGACCAAAATATAGGTGTTCTAATAAATTTAAGTCAGGTGAGCGTAGGGGCCATTCAATGGTTTCAATTCCTTCATCCTTAGGATTGCATTGTTGTGCACCAGGAGGGACCCAGGACCCACTGCACCAGCGTAGGGTCTGACAATGGGTCCAAGGATTTCATCCCGATACCTAGTGGCAGTCAGGGTGCCATTGTCTGGCCTGTAGAGGTCTTCACGTCCCTCCATGGATATGCATTTTCCAAACCTTAACTGACCCACCACCAAACTGGTCATGCTGAACGATGTTACAAGTGGCATAAGGTTCTCAATGGCTTCTCCAGACCCTGTCACATCTGTTGCATGTGCTCAGGGTGAACCTGCTCTCATCTGTGAAAAGCACAGGGCACCAATGACGGATCTGACAATTATGGTGTTCAGTGGCAAATGCCAATTGAGCTCCATGGTGCCGGGCAGTGAACAGTGCCCACAAGCCACCCTCAAAGTCTTTCTGATTGTTTGGTCAGATATTTACGCCAGTGGCCTGCTGGAGGTAATTTTGTAGGGCTCTGGCAGTGCTCGCCCTGTTCCTCCTTGCACAAAGGAGCAGATACCGGTCCTGCTGATGGGTTAGGACCTTCTACGGCTCTGTCCAGCTCTCCTACAGTAACTGCCTTTCTCCTGGAATCTCTTCCGTGCTCTTGAGACTGTGCTATGAGACACGGCAATCCTTCTGGCAATGACACGTATTGATGTGCCATCCTGGAGTTGGACTGCCTGTGCAACCTCTGTAGGGTACATGTATCTCCTTGTGTTGCCATTGGTGACACCGACCAAATGTAAAACTAGTTAAAACAGTCAAAGATGAGTAGGGGGAAAAAAATGTCACTTGCCTCCACCTGTAAAACAATTTGTTTTTGGAGGTTGTCTCATTGTTGCCCATCTAGTGCACCTGTTGGTTTCATCAACGCCAAAGCAGCTGAAACTGAATAACAACCCCCTCTGTATACATCCCTCCCCCTCTGCTACTCAACTGACCAGATCAATATCCCAGGAGTTTTATTGACTTGATGCTATACTGTGATTTAAAAAGTGTTCCTTTTAATTTTTTTTTCGTTTTTGCGCAGTGTATATATTGTGCACTGATCCGTTTTTTCCTGCATTTCGTTTTTTTGAATATCTAATTTTAAAGCGTATCATTAGAACACATTGTTGGCAATATGCTCTGTTTTTTTATTTATTTTTTATTTTGTGTTTTTTTCTACGCTTGACTGTGTGACTGATCATTCTACCCATTACAATAACCATTATCATGGAAGTACAGATTTTTACTTCCAATTAGTTTTTTGTGCAGTACAGACATAAGCTGTGGATTAGAACCGGAAATGTGGCAGCAAGCCCAAACAGATATTTGGCAGTTTGCAATCTAAGCATCTGTATGGTCTAGAAGAGCTAGCAGATAAAGTGCTGGTATGTTTTTATACCTGGAGAAGGACATTGCGTCCCCTTTTTAATCTGGATTTTACACTTTAATATCGTCCTTTGACTGATAAAAATGTAATGTTTTGGTTTCTTTGAATTTGGCTCCTAATGCTGTTTTATGTAGAAGGTATTTTCTGTTCACCAACTATGATTCATGTTAGTTGGTATATACTGCAACTGTTCTGCTAATTTTTCAGTTATTTTAATGATGTATAAGTGTTTTTTGTCTGTCAAAAAGTAATTTGTAAACCTTTTGTCAGGTATCAATTTATACATTTAATTGCATCTTCATTCAGATGCCACATACATGGGCAGCTGCAGTTTGTAATGAGTACAAATCAATAAAATGCCTCCTATGTCATTCTATTGTTCATGCATACTCCAAAGTGAAGTTATACAGTCCAATTAAAGTGATTGTAATGTCTTGTGTGTTTTTAACAAAAACAAACCTGTTATACTTTTTGTGTAGTGGATTTGCACAGAGCAGCACAGATCCTCCTCTTCTCGGGTCTTTCTTCTGTGCTCCTGGTCCCTCCCCTCCTGTCAAGTGACCCCACAGCAAGCAGCTTGCTATGGGGTCACCCGAGCTGAGTCTCGGCTCCCTGTGCCCATTCAGACAGCAGCGCTCACAACACGATAGTAGACTTATCATCAAATATATCTATATTGTTTGTTTTGCCATGACAGTGTTGATGTTGTAAAATAAAAATGTATACTGTGACTATAGATCCCCTTTAATGTCAACGGTATATGTTAATATTTAAAAAAACCTTGTTTCTATGTATGGGGCCTACTATATTTGCGTATCAAGTGAGCGTTACTTCTAGCATTGTGGTGTACAATGGCTGTGCATTTATTGCTCCTTCTTACAATCCAAGTCTGTAAATAGGCTGATGCAAATTTGAAAATCCTTCAGCAACATAGCTTTAAATAAGTGAGCTGTAAAAAATTTGTTGAAAAAGTAAATGTATTGCTTAGGACAAACTTGCAAAAACATTGCTACCACGGCAGAGCATTAGTCTTAGGCCCCTTTTACAGGTTCGCCTGTCAGTTTTGTTGGAGGACCTGAACGGCTGCTCCATGCAAGCCTATGGAGCGTCCGATGTCAGCGATGACATGCTGTCCGTTTTCATCAGATCTCGCCATGGGAGACAGCGGCGCTCCACAAGCCCCTCTGCTCGGTGAGCAGAGGGGGACCTGTCATCCGCCAGCTCAGCGTCGAGATCTCCTGCTGAGCTGGCGGACTCTGTAGGGACGGCAGACCTCGACAAAATCTGGGCGCCAGGTCGCAATTGCGACAAGAAATTGTGACCTGGCGCCTGGGGAAGCTTGGGGCTGCAGAAGGCTGCAAAGCCGCGGCCTCAATTACCGGCCAGCATGGGGCGCGATCGCGCCGGGCCCGCGCCTGCCGGTAATTTCACAGAAGGAAGCTGAGGCATGCAGAAGGAATCTAGGAGTGGCCATCTTGTGGTGGCCATCGGCATTACAGGTTACATTACATTACAAGTAGCAAAAAACAGCAGTTCTAATGTGTTTGTTTTTTTCACTGCCATCTCCTTACTCGAATTAGAACCCCCAAACATTTATATACCTTTTTTTTTTTTCCAACAGCCTAGAGAATAAAATGGCGGTTGTTGCAATACTTTGTCACACCGTATTTGCGCAGCGGTCTTGCAAGCGCACTTTTTTTTGGGGAAAAAATACACTTTTTTTAATTTAAATATTTTTTTTTTATATTGTGAAAGATAATGTTACGCCAAGTAAATTGATACCCAACAAGTCACGCTTCAAAATTGCGTCTGCTCGTGGAATGGTGACAAACTTTTACCCTTTAAAATCTCCATAGGCGACGTTTAAAAAATTCTACAGGTTGCATGTTTTTAGTTGGAGGAGGTCTAGTGCTAGAATTATTGCTCTCGCTCTAACGATCGCGGCGATAACTTACATGTGCGGGCGCTACTCACGTGTGTGTGTGTGTGTGTTAGCTTTTGCGCGCAAGCTTGGCGGGACGGGGTGCGTTTTTTGGCTCCTAACTTTTTTAGCTGGCTCCTACATTCCAAGCAAATTTGTCAAACCCTGAGCGACGGAGTCTGCCTTGTCTGAATGAGGGCTAAGTTAGTCCAAAAAAATTTACTGTCCTCAGTTTGATTATCTAGTACAGAGGTCTCCAAACATTCTAAACTATAGGCCGGTTTTTTGTCCTTCAGACTTTTGGAGGGCCGGACTTTGGCATCAGTGGGACATAACCTATGGTATTAGGGGGAGGAAAAGTGCCCCATTAGTGGTGTCTAGGGGTGCACCGATGTATCGGTGCCGATACATATAGGCCGAAAACAGCTGTTTTGGGGACATGCCGAAACAGCTTTAAAATTGCCGATATGACTAGTGGCTGCAGAGCGGTAAAACACACTGAAACTGTCTCCGCTCTGCTTGCACACAGCCCCGCCTGCTCCTAACCACGCTGTAATAAACAGAATGCCATTCTAATGCCGAGATGTTTTCTGTCTATCACAGCGTGGGGTTAGGAGAAGGCGGGGAGTAGGCGTTTCATCCTACGGGCGGCGGTGAGTTGCTTTCTTTTCTAACCGGCGGGTCTCTGTTGCTGGGTCAGTGGGGACAGTGGAATTCCTGGACTGCATGCCAGCGTGTAGAGGAGGAGCAGAGCACAGCCCGGCATCCAGGAGCAGTCCAACCGCCTATAGGGAGCTCATCCCCTGGCTCGGCACCAGGCTCCCCTGATCGCACCCGCCCCCACCCCCTCCCCCACCGAGCCGGGGCCGCGCTGTGTCCAGTCCTAGTGCCATCCCTGTGCACTGCTAGAAGGATGGTGGTGGCACCAGGACAGACCTGCTGGATGATCCTCTTACTGCTGTTACAGGAGATGTATGCTCTCTGCACTGAGTGAATGGGCAGCAGGCTGTGCTCATTGTCTCCTCACCACACTCATACACCATGTTTTTGGAGGTGACAGGGTTAAAAAAAGAGAACCTGTCATCTCCGATTGCTATCACAATTGCTAAATAAAATAAGTAATTAAAAAGTAAAGCATGAGAAAAATAATATTAAAAATAAGAAAATTATACAAAAATAAAAAAAGGAAAACGACAAGCTACAAAAGTGATAAAGTAATAAAAAAAAAGAAACCAGAGGCGGCAATTGGGGGCACAGGAGTGTTCTTTGTTTTTTAACATACAATTATAAAAAAAAAAGTCATTTTCGGTTTTGGCCTGAATTTTTTTTTATTTCGGTTCTGAAATTTCCATTTCGGTGCACCACTAGTGGTGTCAGTGGGAGAACTGGTGCTTCACTGTCGGTGTCAGAATAGTGTCTTGTATCAGTGGGAGGGATACTACCCAGGGGCTGGATAAAGGCAAGCAAAAGGCTGCATCTGGCCCTCGGGCCGCAGTTTGGAGACCACTAATCTAGTATAAAGCGGAAGTAAGGACTATGTTGCTTGGGGGTAGCCTATGGACTGCTATAGAGGCAGATGGAGACTGCCAGCGTGGTACAGGTGGCGCTCAGACTGCTCATTTGCCTTTTTTTCAATGTTCCTCTGTACCTTCTTTACAATCAATGCTCAACTTCTTTTTTTTTTTTTTTTCCTGTTTGATATTCTCCATAGGAAAATTGGCCATACATGGATCGAAATTCTGCCTGTCCAGCAGGGAAATCATATGTGGGCAAGCTGGTTGTACAGAAGTTGATCTACCGATTTGACTACCGCACAACAAGTCTGTCAAGTTTCTTTTCCTGGTTAATCAGTGCAGTCGCCTTTAGCCAGCAGCACCGATTAGTGTGTTCTTAAAGCACAAAGGCTCCCTGCTGTTGGAACAAAATAGCACAGCAGGAGTGATCTCCTCGTTCAACTTGAATGTGTGGATGGAGGAATTGGGTCATCTTCTACAACAAATAAAAAAATAGGGAAGGGAGTAGAATCTCTAGGTTCACACTAGTGCGATGCCAGACATTTCATGTGATTAGCACCACATTTCTGTGCAAATAACATGTGATATCTGTGCGATGCGATTTCAGCCATACAAACTGTCTGAAATCGCATTGCTTTAGCACCAAAATGGTGCAGGACCCCTTTTTTTTGATACACACTGGAATCTGATTGCATGGGCGTTCACACCTATTTGATCCGATTCCTGCACCATTTCACAGTTCGCACTGCAATCTGATCTGGGGGTGTCATTAACTTTACATTGACTGGATTTGCAGATCTTAGTGTGAACCAGTGTGCGATTCAGGTGCACTGCGGGAACCCGCACTGAATTTGCAGGGTTTCTGCATTTCACCTGTGTGAACCCGGCATAAAACAGGAGTTCAGTCAAATGGAAACCTCTGTTCTAATGATCCTCCTCAGATGTGGAATATAAATAGACAACCTCTCCATAGACCTGCTCTTCTATGTACATAGTTGGAGTAACATGTTCCCAAGTGTGAACTTCCACCTTTCACAGTCTGAGCTTTTTTTTTTTTTTTTTTTTAGGTCTGAAGATTACATAAAACCCACAAACATGATATATTTTCTGAAAGCAGACACCCTAGAGCAGGGGTCTCAAAACTTTCTAAGCGAAGGGCCAGTTTACAGTCCTTTTAGAGCCCTTTCACATTGTGGGCATCTGCGCTATTTTTTTTAGTGGCACCTTACTGTCGTTTTTGCTCGCTAACGGCCAAAAAGGGGTTAAAAGCGGTTCTTTGCCGGCGCTTTGCTGCTGCCCATTGATTTCAATAGGCAGGGGTGCTTTAGGAAGATGCTTCTTGCATGATTTATTTGGACGTCCTACCAGTGCACCGCTCCAGTGTGAGAAAGCCCTCAGCCTCTACTTGCATTGGAGTGGCAGGAGAGGCGCTTTGAAGGTGCTATTTTTGTAAAGTGCCCCAGTGTGAAAGGGCTCTTAAGTTGTAGGGGGACTGGACGGTGGCCATCGGAATAAGAAAATATCCCTGCATCAGTTGGAGGAAACCTTGCCCCATCTTTGGTGTCGGTGAGGAGAATTGCACCCCATAGTTGGTGTGTTTGGTAGGAATTATGCCCCATCCTTTGTCTCATTGGGCCCCATTGTAGGTGTCATTGGGAGGAATTGTGCCCCATCATTGTGCCTCATTGTTGGTGTTAATGGGAGGAACTGTGCCCTATCATTGGTGGCATTGGGTCTCGTTGGTGTCATTGGGAGGAATTGTGCCTCATAATCTGTGTTATTGGGAAGAACTGTGCCCCCTTGTTGGTGAAATATGGCCAAGAGACATAGAAAGGCAATCAAAGGGCCGCAGTTTGGAGACCACTGCAATAGAGCATAATAAATCGAATAAGACACCGCAGCACTCATTTTGAGTGCAGTTAGTAAGAACAGGTAAATTATTTATTTAAGTTTAAAATATGTAACTCAAGAGTAAGAGGTTAAAACAGGCTTGTCCCAATAGTGGCATCGCCATGTAGGCCTGGTGCAGATGGCTGTGGGGCGCTGCTGATGTCTCGCTAGCCTACAGGGATCCCCAAGGCTCTGAGTTGATCTGGCAGTCGCCTCCACATCAGCTGTGACGTCACTGGATGTGGGACATGGGGCTCTCAGGTTATCACACTATAAACCTCCCTCCTCCTTTTTCACCCCTAGAGAATAAAAATAGTGGTAGTTCCAATTTTTTTATGTCACACGATATTACTGCATAGGCAACACTAAAGTTAATTTGGGGGGGGGGGCACAAAAACGCAATAAATGAGCATTTTCTCTTTTTTGGTAAAATATAAGAGCCAAGGTTGCAGAGTATATCCATACCTACGTTGAATTTGCGTGCGCCAGTAAAATGTCTGACAAATTTTAGTACCCTATATTTTCCATAGGCGACGCTTTAAAAGTCCCCTATAGGTCATTGGTTTTAGTGTTACCAAGGAGGTCTGGTGCTAGAATTATTGCTTTCATTCCCATATGTAACGTGTATCGCAGTCAACGTTTTCAGGCGTAGGTGCCCTGCCGCATGTATTTACATTTGTACGTGCATATATGTTGGGGGGGAGGGCTCAAATTATAATTTTTTTGTGCTTGGGTGTTATTAATTTTTTACATGAGAAACCCTAATATAATTATAATCTTTGTGTTTTTTTTTTTTTGGAGTACCCATTTGTTTGAGGTGCCAGAGCTGTAGATTGCATGATGTGGGTATGTTGGCAGAATAAGAAAAGGCACCTTGGCTGCTCTAATTACACAGAGGTATGTTACTACTGCTTTGTAGAACCTTGCCTTATTTCCTTTCAGACTTCTTTTTGTCACACAATTTTTAGGCACACATTTGTTTGATGCTTTTTACTAAAATGAACAAGCGGGAGATATACCATTTCTGCCTATGGTAATCCTTCTCTCCTAAATTTACATTGGTGTTCTCCATTTTGTGTTTCCAAGGAAGGAGGTGTTGGCTCGAGTGGGCAATGACATAACCCCATATCTATACCTCACTGCTTCTGCTAAATTACTCTTCACCTAGTTCTGTATATCCTCCTAATCCCCTCACCTACTTTTTTTTTTTCTTCTTCTTGTTTTTTTATTTTTATTTTTTTTGTTCATTCCTTATCCCACCATATTTCTTTTTATTTGTCCTTGAGCAAATCCTAATATGTTGCCTCCTGCACTAGACGTCAGCTTTTTAAGTGTCTGAGAAAGATGAGAACTTAAAGGCAATGACATAGAGGCAGAAATAAAGCTGAACTAGCAGCAGCAAATCACTGCTACTTTGTTCTAGATGATACAGTATATTACAATCCAGAATACTATACTATATAACAGTGATAAAGAAAATCGTAATCTACTCAACAGAAAAAATAGGGCCTGACAATGAAAGAAAATCCAGTGGGTGCTTTTGAAAATAAATCTTTTAAAGAGGATTTTTGGCCCCAGCTGGAAAATGCAATAAAATAACAAATGTAAGGAGCTCAAAGAAACCTGTGAAGAATTTACCGCAGTCACTAAATTCAAGGTGAAAAATTGTTGTTCATCCACCTCTTCATATAAAGAATGTGTTGCTTTCTGTGAAAAAAAATACAAGGGCTTTTATGAATGGAGAAGATAGGAAGGCATTTGTGGCTTTCAGGATTTCTTCATTGTACTGCAATTTTAGAACCACGTTAATCAACTCCTAAAGCACTGGAAGGTCAGTGCTGTAAAGAGGACCTGTCATCACTGGAGAGTAGATTTCTACAAAAACAGCCAGTTGGCAGTTAAAAAGTGGAGGTCCCACAAAAAAATATTAAAAGCCAGCAGCTACAAATACTGCAGCTGCTGACTTTTAATAAATGGACACTTACCTGCAGTCTCTCGGCTGCCCCCGAATCAGGAAGTGAAGCCTTGCGTAACGTCCTCACTGATCCCTGCTGTCTCTTGGGACCAGTGTGTTTCCCAGAAGACGGGGGTGGGGGGGGGGGTGTGGGGGGAGGTGTGTAACCCGAAGGGGCGTGACACCCGTGGGAGTCTATTCCCGGAAGTGGGTGCAAATGCCTATATTACACAGGTATCTGCACCCCTCTCCCCCTGAAAGGTGCCAAATGTGACACCAGAGGGGGGAGGGTTCCAAAAAGCGGAGGTTCACTTTTTGTATGGATCTTCACTTTAACTTTACAATAGAAATAAAGATATTTTTTTTTTTTATGTTGATTTTGGCCCTTCCACTTCCAGAGGTTCCCTATATTGGTGACTGATCTTTATATCAAGGGAACCCCACAGCGTATTACTTCACCCTTCACCATTATTTATTTTTTACTGATAAAGAAATGCATCACAACATGCAGTAGGTCTGTTGCCTAAAGGCCTGTACACACGATCAGATTTTCTGACTGGAAAAGTGTGATGGCAGGATGTCGGCTAATCCGACCATTTTTTAATGCGCCATCGGACAATTGTTGCAGAAGTCCGTCGGGGAAAAAAATCTAAAGTACAAACACGCATGCTCAGAAGCAATGCTAACCATAAGACCACATTGGCAGAAGTTGCCCGAATGGTGGCGCTAAAGGGCAGAAAAACCACGTAGTTTGTTAGCCGACAAAGTTTTGCCGTTTGTATGCAAAACAAGTTCACGGCCAATGCCCTTTGGACAAAATTCCACGGCTTTCTCCGATGGAAATCAGATTGTGTGTATGAGGCTTTAGTGTATTTGGGCACCTTTTTAGAATGAATGGACTTTCAGCACACTTGCACGTGTACTGTACAATATATTGCGGTGCCAAAATGCAAAGGTGTGAAGACAGCCAAAAGGAGTGATAAATACAGGGCAGATGCCTCTTCCATTCACAAAACACTTTGCATTGTGGGAACCTATAGTACGGGTGATATGAATGGGAGCACTGAGACAAAGTAAAATCTGCACTTTTTAGCGTGCCAGTGACAAGGTGCAACTGCTCATATTCACTCCTACAGCATCACCACCGTGGGGGTATCCAGGGGCAGAGGACTAGGGATTTCTATTGTAAGCAGCCACCACTACAAAAAATAAAAAAATAATTCCCTAAACTTTAGCTTTACGTGTGGCTTAAGTGGCTGTCATCAAGTGGTTAAGTCTTGCAGTAGCAAAGAATTGAATTTGCCTATGTAGTCCTAAGGCAATTTGATATGAAAGCCTCACTTCCTTTAGCTAACCAGAAGCCCTTGTTCCAAAAATCTTTTATTCCCTCTAACATTGGTTACATAACTGAAGATTATGTTTACATGAAATATTACTTTTTAGCTCAGGAGATATTTTTATATTATTATAGGTTTCTTTTAAGAGCTTTTTCATTGAACGAGTTGTCTACTGTAACATTTGTTAGCATTTAATGTGCCTCGGGTCCTTTAATGGTTAGTCATACTCTAATCGCTCCTTTCTGTAAGCATATTCCTCTGAAAAGTGAGCATTGTCTATTAATAAAGGGGATGGATTGTATTACACATAGTCAGGTTTTTGGGCAATGTAAAGGATTACAGCACAACTTTTAATGTGCCTCGGGTCCTTTAATGGTTAGTCATACTCTAATCGCTCCTTTCTGTAAGCATATTCCTCTGAAAAGTGAGCATTGTCTATTAATAAAGGGGATGGATTGTATTACACATAGTCAGGTTTTTGGGCAACGTAAAGGATTACAGCACAACTTTACCTAAAAAAAAAAAAAGCGCATCGCTTTCATCTCTCCAATCTCCTCTCTCCCCTCCTTTTTTTTTTTTTCCTGGTCAAGTTTTGACAGGTACTTGCTTCTACTCCTGCTTGATTTGCCTAGGCCAGTGGTTTCTAAACTGCAGCCCAGGGGTCAGATGTGGCCCTTGGGGCCCTATGCCACCCACTGACAAAATGATGTGGCCCTACTTACTACTACTACACCAAAAATGGGACCCTATTCTTCTCATTAATCTCAACAGTGGGGCACCATTCTTCCCATTCAAATCAATGATCTGGCACTGATGGCGGGGCATATTTTACTCCCACTGGCCACAGTCTGGCCCTGTTACAGTTTGAAGGACAGTAAACTGGCTCTTTTAATTTGTAACAATATATTTTTAGTAGAGATGGAATGGGTTAGAACGTCGTCTTTTATTTTTTTATTTGCTGGCTTTGCCTTCCTTTTTTTTTGGTGATGGCCACTCCTGCCATTTTTCATATGGGTGTCACAGGGACAGAAAGTGAGGGGAAAATCTCCACAATGGAGTTAGAATGGAGATGAGATCAGGCATCCTCTGGCCTGCAGTCTTTGGAGAACAAAAAAGCAGGGGCATGGCTTTCATGATGTAGAGGAGTTTGGTTAGAAATGAAGATCAAGGCATTATCAGCAAGACTATTGTGCTTCTTTTAATTGTTTTTTTTTTTGTAAAAAGTTTAGCCCTGGTTCACACTGGGTACGATTTGGAACGATTTGAGATGCGATTTGACATGTCAAATCACATCTCAAATTGTCGGCAATGGCACTGTCCTAACCAGTGCGACGCCGCATCTGCGATTTCAAAAAGTAGTTCCTGTACTACTTTTTGCGATTTCGGGCTGCGATTTACATTAAATTGCAGCCGAATTCGCAGCAAAATCGCAGCCGCGAAATCGCGGTAAAAATCGCACATTTTACCGCGATTTTGAATTCGCAGCAGTGTGAACCTAGGCTAACATTGTTTAGTATGCATACTTACTGTGCACAGTATAAATGTGCAGATAGGCAGGTACTGTTAGAAACTTTAAGGCCTCATTCACACAAACATGCTATAGTGTACACCCATGTTTGTCTGCATGTGGATGCACAGGTGTTCCATGCATCCCCATGCAGGTAGTCCCATGTATTTCAATTGGCTTGCATGGACACCACCTCAGCTCCCAATTTGACAACCATGAAAGTGCATGGCCCTAAATGCATGTGCAGTATGGGACTGTCTGCATGGGGATGCACGGGAACCCCCCTACGTGCAAAGATGGTCTTGGCATAGGAGTAGGCTTTAGTACGCTGGTGTGAACGTGGCCTAATGCAAGGAGACGTTTTTATGTCTCTTCTGCAATTAAAAAAGTGCCTGTTCAATTTTGTATAAATAAAAACTCCACTTAAAATATAACTGGTAACTTAAAATGATTTATACATTTATTTATTTTTTTCCTCGTTTTGTTTATTTTTTAAAATGGGGGGGGGGGGGAAATCACCCTGAAAAATGGCCGCAAACTTTCTATTCTCACTTTCCCCTGCCGCCACTCCTGGCTTCTCCTCTGTCCAGTGCCCCCATGGGGGCACGTGTGTGTGTTCCCTCCTGAGCCCAGCTGCTGCATCCATTGACAGCAGGACTTGGCCCTGCCCCCCACTCCCTTGTCACTGGCTTTTATGTCACTGAGAGTCCATGGCTCCCGGTTCACCAGCACAGCCGGCGAGATACAGAAGTGAGGGGAGAGAAGAGCTGCAGATGTGCACAGTGCTGAATCAAATGAGGGCTCAGAAAAGCATAAGAGGGGGTGGGGTGGTTTGAGGGGCCAAATTTGATGCCTAACAATTTTCTTTTACCTTTAAAGCAGAATGGAACTTCTGCTTTAAGTGACGGTGACCCCCTGACATGCCACATTTGGCATTTTATTTTTTTGGGGGGGAGCGGACACTCTCTTTTTAGAGGCATCCAGCTCCCACTTCCTCCTGGGGCTCTGGCCCTGGAAGGAAGTTCACCTCTCCCCCTCCCTGCAATCTTCTGGGACACGTCACAGGTCCCAGAAGATTGCCCGGCCAATCGCATTATGCAGCGCGGCTCATACATGCGCGGCTATGAAGCCACTGCCGGGCGCCCACAGTATGAATGCCGGTGCCATGGAGAGGCATACACCCGAATTGATGGACTGCGGGACAGGTGAGTGTCTGATTTATTAAGTCGGCAGGAATGTCTGGATAATAAGACTGGTTGAACAGAATTGTATATCCTTTTGGCAGGTGAAGCAATTATAGACTAAACTTTTCTTATAAAAACATGTTGTTGTGGGTGGGCAGCTCCAGTAACAAAAATGTAGAGCTTCTCGTTGATTCTAATTATTGGGTTTTATTAGTCTACAGCAGGGCTCGACAAATCCCTGGCGCCAGGTCGCCATGGCGACTAGAAATAGGGTCCTGGCGACTTGAATTGGAAGGGGGGCAAAAAAAAAAAAAATGTTTTTTTTTTTTTTGTGAGCTGGGGCCATCTGGTGGTGAGCCGTTGGTATTACAAGTTATTACCACCAGATGTGAGCTGGCGCCATCTGGTGGTGGCCGTTGGTATTACAAGTTAAGCATTACAAGTTAAACAGCAGTTCTAATGTTGTTTTTCACTATTTTCACTGCCGCCTTCTTCCCTCTTATTAGGATAAAAAAATATATATAATGTTTGGGGGTTCTAACACCCTAGAGAATTAAATGGCGATCGTTGCAATACTTTCTGTCACGCCGTATTTGCGCAGCGGTCTTACAAGCGCACTTTTTTTGTGAAAAAATGACACTTTTTTTAAATTAAAAAATAAGACAACAGTAAAGTTATCCCCCTTTTTTTTTTATATTATGAAAGATAATGTTACGCCGAGTAAATTCATACCCAACATGTCACGCTTCAAAATTGCGTCCGCTTGTGGAATGCCGACAAACTTTTACCCTTTAAAATCTTCATAGGCGACGTTTAAAAAAAATCTACAGGTTGCATGTTTTGAGTTACAGAGAAGGTCTAGGGCTAGAATTATTGCTCTCGCTCTACCAATCGCGGCGATAACTCACGTGTGGTTTGAACACCGTTTACATATGCGGGCGCTGCTCACGTATGTGTT
This sequence comes from Rana temporaria, assembly GCF_905171775.1. Classification (NCBI taxonomy): domain Eukaryota; kingdom Metazoa; phylum Chordata; class Amphibia; order Anura; family Ranidae; genus Rana; species Rana temporaria. The sequence goes on from NC_053492.1 coordinate 215,367,095, forward strand.
CGCTTCTGTGCGCAAGCTCGTCGGGACGGGGCGCGTTTTCTGGCTCCTAACTTTTTTACCTGGCTCCTAGATTCCAAGCAAATTTGTCAACCCCTGGTCTACAGTTTGAGAACATCTGTGCAGTAATTGAATAGGGAATGCAATATCCTCAGAACGTTTGCACAGAGATACAACCTCAGTTACGTATGTAGTTTCATTGCGAGGATTCCATTTCTCCTAGGCAAGCTGTATGTTTATACTATAAACTGGTACCGCTTTGCTCTTCAGATACTCCCTGCATTACACAACATCTTCGCTATGTAAATTCACCATTACATAGACTGATCATGAGTAGTCATTTTCTGCCCCTGAGTGATGAGCTAGAAAAAGAAAATCTGATGTAGGAAAGAAATGCACATTGTTGTTAAATTCTATTATGTAACTCAGACTTGCTAATACCATGCTAAACAATCAAAGTATTGCACTGCTGAGTCTTTAGATTGAGTGTATGTAGTTGCCCAGAATGTAACAGTAAGCTGGGGAGTAAACCTGTAGCGTACTATGTATCCAGTAAAGGGAACAAGCACACGGCATACCAAACAGTCTCCAAAGCCTTCGGGGATGGAGTAACCTATTTTGTGTTGCTCATTAGGAGCCAGTGTATCATGCCAGAAAATATCTGGTAGACTATTTATTTTATGCTGTAGGCATACCTTTTTTGCTCCTGTTTTTATTTAAAAGCAAAAAAAAAAAAAAAAAGACTGGATGCACCTGTTTTGCAGTTATAAGCTTTTGTGCAATTTTTAATTCAGTTTTCTGTATACACCTAAAGCAGTATTAAACCCAACAGCAAGCATTTATTATATTGTAACTTGCCTGTTCTTAGATGCAATGGCTTCATTTTTTTTTTTTTTTAGGCTTTCTTTCCTTTTTATTTTTTGGTGATCTAGCCAGTAAGTCTGTTGTGTGTTTTTTTTAAAAGAACAAGCTATCCTTCAATTGTATTAGTTGGCCACTTGCCGCCAAATCATGTACCTAGTACGCCATTAGACTTCAGGTGGTTGTACCTGGGTGATGCCTGCAAGCATCACTCCGGTACCAGGTACCATTTCTTTTGGGCGCTCCCATCCCACTGGGAAACCTGAACTACTAGCCCAGTGTGTCCAGGATTGGCTATGATCGGATCTCTGCTATGCTAACCCGAAAGCGATGGCATGACATTTCCGGTTTACCATCCTCTTAACGCCCCCATCTTGTGAAAATCTAAGGTATTCAAAAACGCTGATCTTGAAACAGAAAATGCCTGGTCTTCAAGTGGTTAAAATGGTATTGATACCAAAAATAAAAAATGGATTATATTGTAGCTTACCAATGATGGCTGCATTTGTTTTTCTTTTGGTACCCCCCCCCCCCCCCCCCGCGCTTTTACTTGGTGCTCTGGCACCTGTATTACTGAGACAAGACTCGGGAGTCACAGCAGACCGCATTGGTGGGGGAGGGTTAAATGTATCAGCAGATTACGTACATGAACAAATAGAAGCCAAACTCCAGCTCAAACGTTATAATCAGTTACAGCAAACAGTTGTTTTTTTTCCTTTTGGGATATAGGTTGCATGAATAAATAAAAGCTAATCATTTTAATCACCCCTGACGGTGATAACTAAGTGGTTTGTCTTTATGTAAACAGATACATTCTGCTGGTGAGTTTGTTCTTTTGAAAAACCAACATACTTGCTGCCTGGTTCCCCAATGAAAATAGATGTGATGGCTGCATTAGTTTTCCTTTTTTTTAGGCTTTCTTTCGTCTAAACATTGGTAAGCTGCTTTTGGGTTTAATACTGCATTAACACTGTTGAGATAAACCATGTATAACTTACAGGGGTGCTTACAATGATTAGGATTTATTTATGTAAAACCTTTATACCAAAAGAAAAAAAACCCGAAGGCAAGCTCCAGCTCACACTGCAATTTCTTAGTGTATTTAAATCTGCTAGTCCATCTAATACTCCTATCCCACCAGATTAACAATGCTGTTGCCTGCTGTGCTCCTTCATCCAGAATGGAGGCACTCTTAATACAGGAGGTATGTTACTGGTCAGGTCACAAGGTGAAATTGGAGGGAAAAAAAACAAACCAATGCAGCAATCACATCTAATGATTGGTAAGCTGCAATAGATAAAAATTTTAGTTTGGGGTTTTAATACTGCTTTAATAGTGTATATAGGGCTTTATCAGGTGAAAGCTTTTAAAATTTGCAGAAATGGCCGCCACATACTGTATGTTCACCCATTACAGTGTTCAACAGTCGGACCATACGCTTCGTAAATATGTGCTGAAGTTTTAAAAGTTACTCACCCTTTTAACAGATAAGTTGTGGGTGGGTACTGGTCATCTGTGTGGATGCAAATGTACTGACTCGTCAGTTGCTTTCCTACAGGTCCAGAGCATTAAGTAGGCCATTCAAATGTTGGGAAATTGGCAAAATTGTAACAGTGGGTGGCCCTACCAGCTCAACAGTTTACTCTTGTCAAAGGAACTGTCCTGGAAATTGTTGGCCGAACAGTGCATGCAGCCAATTACCTTGCAGCAGCAGGCCCCAGTCACACCAGTGTGTTACGGCAATGTGCATTTTTCATTCTTTTTATAGGGCAGCCTATTCACTTGAATGGGCTGTCTTACATGCACCAGAAGAAGTTCCTACAAGTATATATAGCACTGCAAGTGTGATGTACATTTTTTCACTTGTTCCTGGAAAGCGCGATTGTGAATGTGGCCTTAGTGTTACTAAACCCACAACAGTAAAATCGGTCTGTATATGCACTAAAGCATGCTTGTTATACTCTCTGTGGGACCTAAAGGGTTAATACTCTGCATAAGAATGTCATTAGATGAAACGTGCATAGGGCTGGGCAAGGTTGCTGATGATATCGTGTGTCTGTGACCTGACGGAAATGACTGTCTGAGCTGAGTGTTTTATTTTTTTTCTAGTGCCGGTGACTTGTCGGTATGGTTCCTGTAAGGACTATGCAGGCGCAATCCTTGCCGACGGAAATCTCCGAGCCTCGGCCGGCATCCAGGCTCATTCCTTAACATCCCTGTGGATTGGAGGATGTTAAAAAAAAAAAAAAGCATTCACTTACATGGTCAGAGCCAGGGCCAGATTAAGAACATCATGGGCCTGGTGCTGAGGATTTTGGTGGGGCCTTTTTAGGCTGCATTCGTATTTTGCCGCGAATAGTGTAACTTTTTTTTTACAAATCCTTCCTATTGCTTTGTATGGCCGAACGCCAATGCCGCCTGAAAAAAAGGGTCCGGGACTTTTTTCATGCCGCAGGTGTACGGCGTCTATGAGATGTGAACCATCTCATAGACAGCAATGGGAATTCTCCCCTCCAGCGGCACGAGCGGCCGGCGTCGGGCGTTTTGTCGCGGAGGTGTGAATGGGGTGTAATAAATAATAAATAAATGCGTGGGAATGACATGAACGCAGCCCAGCCAAGGCAAGTGACCAAAGGCACAGAACCCAGAAGGAAGACCGGGTGAAGATGTAAGCGCCCGGGCCCCGCCTGATTCATCGCAGCACTGGAGGGCTCAGTCTGAAAATTGAAGTGTACACTAATGTGCTAATATGCTGTGCATACTTGTACGTTGTGGCATACCCTACCCCAGGGCCTCTAAAAAGTAGTAATGTCAGGAAAGTTTACTACCGCTTTATTATCACAGGATCCCAGGAGCCTCTCATGGGGCCCCCTACTGACCCGGTGGCCCTTGGGCAGTGCCTAAGTGCACAGTTGCCAACATTTAAAAAATATTTTCAGGGCCACTTTTTTATATAAGTGCTATATTTAGAGTAGCTGAGATCCCCGATGTTCCTCTATACATCATAGTAGTAATCACAAAATTAAATGAGTACTAATAATGGGGCAGAACAAATATGAGAACTGATATTTCCTTTAGTTGAACTAACAAAAGTGTGTCCATTCTAGAGCTGGTAACATTGAGGATATTCAGTACAATTTTAAAGAACTGTTTTTGTGGGTAAGCGACATAGGGGAGGAGTATGGATGGTATATAAGTGGGAAGTATGTGCAGGTGAGGGAGAGGAATGTGGAGGGTCTAACAGTGGGCACTATGTACAGGAGAGGAGTACAAAGGGTACGGAAAAAAGCACTATGTACAGGAGAGGAGTGTGAAGGGTATGACAATGGGCAGTATGTACAGGAAGAGTGAGGGGGTATGACAGAGGGTAGTACGTACCAGAGAGAAGTGTGGAGGGTATGATGGGGCAGTATGTACAGGAGAGGAGTGTGGAGGGTATGACAGTGGGCAGTATGTACAGGAGAGGAATGTAGACGGTATGATAGTGGGCTCTCCTATACATAGTGTTCACTGTCATACCCTCCACACTCCTCTCCTATACATAGTGCCCACTGTCATACCCTCCACACTCCTCTCCTATACATAGTGTTCACTGTCATACCCTCCACACTCCTCTCCTATACATAGAGGAGTGTGGAGGGTATGACAGTGGGCACTATGTATAGGAGAGGAGTGTGGAGGGTATGACAGTGAGCAGTATGTACAGGAGAGGAGTGTGGAGGGTGCGACAGTGGGCACTAAGTACAGGAGAGAAGTGTATGACAGCAGGCACTATGTACAGGAGAGGAGTGTGAAGGGTATGACAGTGGGCGCTATGTATAGGAGAGGAGTGTGGAGGGTATGACAGTGGGAACTATGTACAGGAGAGGAGTGTGTAGGGTATGACAGTGGGTACTATGTATAGGAGAGAAGTGTGGAGAGTATGACAGTGGGCACTATGTACAGGAGAGGAGTGTGGAGAGTATGACAGTGAGCACTATGTACAGGAGTGGAAGGATATTTAGGGACTGAGTAGTGGTTAAGCGGGTCATACATGGATTGAAATTACGCCAATTATGCAGAGACCAGCCATAGTCAATCTATGTATGGGCTAGCTGGTTTTACACAAGTCAATCTATTAATCAACTTGAGTACAACCAGCCTGTTTTTTTTTCTTAAAACAATCAGTGCTGCCAGCTAAAGTTAGCAACACTGATCATTGTACACACTGGCAGAACACAATAACACTGCAGGAGTGATTCCCCCATCCACAGGTCAGCAGGTGAGAGGGTGTGTGGGGACAGGCTGGGGAGAGATACTAGTCAGTGGCTGGGTAGGCACTGGTAGTATCAGAGCCAGATACACACAGGTTACATACGCCAGGATCGTTAGAGCGAGAACAATAATTCTAGTACTAGACCTCCTCTGTAACTCTAAACATGTAACCTAAAAAAATGTAAAGCATCGCTTAGGATACCAAAAAAAATTGTGCTAACTTAGCTAACTAACTGTTTTTTTAATGAATGAAACATTTTTTTTCCAAAAAAACATGTTTGAAAAATTGCTGCGCAAATACCGTGCTAGAGCTGCACAATTAATCGTTAAAATTGTGATCTCGATTCAACCCCCCTGACGATCTTCAATGCAGAGTTTGCTGATTCTTTCATATAACAAGTGGAGAGACTTTCAGCTATCAAAAGAAAATATCTGGGCAGTCTGCCAAGTTTTTAACAGGAAACATTGTAACTGACACTTCCTTCTTAGATCAAAGGGATACACTTCTGTGTGTAAAGAACAAATCTGGGCAGTCTGCGAAGTTTGTAAACAAAATGAAACATTGTAACTAACATTGTAACTAAATTTAACCACTTAAAGTCCAACACTTGTTTCTTAAGTTAGAAAGCAATATTATTTGCTAGAAAATTACTTGGAACTGCCAAACATTATATATATTTTAGCAGAGACTCTAGGGAATACAATGGCTATTGCTGCAATATGTTATGTCACACTGCATTTTCCCACTTCAATGAATAATAAAAACCATAAAAACAAAAAACAGTGAAGTTAGCCCATTTTTTTTTTATTTTTTTTTAATGTGAAAGATGATGTTACGCCGCAACAATCATGAGAGAATCGTGATCTATCTTCTAAGCAAAAAAATTGCAATTCTCATTTTAGCCAGAATCGTGCAGCTCTGTACCCTGCAACATAAAAAGTGCAAAGACCACCATAGAGTAATTTTCTAGCAAAAAACAAATGATGATTTTTACATGTAGTAGAGAAGTGTCAGAATTGGCCTGGGTGGCAAGGGGTTAATTACCATGAGTAATATACAAATAATTATTATAAGCACTGTGATCATATCAGTCTGCTGTAGTGTGTCAGCTTGTATTATATTGGCCGCTCTGAATGTAGCTTCTGACAGGCTGTGCAAGCAGGCCCGTATCTCCGGAACCATAAATGATAGCCGTCCCATATTTTAACCAGTTGTGGGGTAGCTCTTCCCATGCCTACCCCCAAATGTGGGGTTTCTGTGACCTCTGGTCATCAAGCTACAACCCCCCAAATTCGATCTTGGAAAAAAAAAAAATTCTTAAAAAAAAAATAAAATTTTTTTTTTTTTTTTTTTTTTTGGGCAAATGGGCCTATCTTGAGAAAGGGGCCTGGAGCTGCAGCTCCATCAGCCCCATTGTTAATCCGGCCCTGGTCAGAGCGCCTACCCGGTGATCTGACAATATGGTTCCGGCTATCGAGATGGTTCCTGTAAGGACTGTGCAGGCGCAATCCTTGCCGACGGAAATCACCGAACCTCCAGGGCGACGTGGAATTTAAGGTAAGTGGCCAGTCGGCCAGGAAATTTCCGTCAGGAAATTTTGAGGCCACTTACCTCAAATTCCACGTCGCCCTGGAGGTTCGGTGATTTCCGTCAAGGATTGCGCCTGCACAGTCCTTATAGGAACCATCTCGATAGCCGGAACCATATCGTCAGATCACCGGGTAGGCACTCGGAACATGCAAGTGAATGTTGATATTTTTTAAATAAAGCCTGCTGAAAAGTTTTTACACTATGTGAAGCCTGCTATATACTGCTGATGAGAAATGTTCATGTTCAGTGTACTGTGGAAGACCAGATATAGTGAATGCAGGCTACTGGGTCTAGGAACACTTTAAGCCCGGTATACATTGAAAATTTTCATTTTGTTTAACCCAGTGGTGATCTCCCCCACTGTGCTATTGTATTCGGACTTCCCCCAAACACCACCAGCCCCCCACACTGACCAGTACTCGCAGCCATTGGTTTTATGAGTGGCAGCAACTCCTAACTGACCAGAGCAGGGGAAGGGTGTGAGCCAGTGGCGGCTGGTGCTCAAATTTTTTGGGGGGGCGCAAACGGAAAAAAAAAAAAAACAATTGCAGCCTCACTGGGCCCATCAATTATCACCACTGTGCCATGCCATCAAACGCAACCACTGTGCCTTATTGTATGTATAATCTGCTGGGACTTGTAGTTCTCCAATCTCCATCTTCTCCATGAGAAGATGGAGAACTACAAGTCCCAGCAGTCTAACTACAATAACAGGCTCCAATCGGGATGGGGATCAAGTAGTGCAGGATTGGCTTGATCGCCCCTAAAGTCATCAGCCGTGACGTGACACAACAACCCAGGCAGGCATCCATCGGCTTACCGTTCCGCTCGGGCTGTATGAAATGATGTGCGCTCCCGCGTGACGTCACTTCCGCTTTTCGTCTAAAAGACGAATGGCCGGAAGTAACAATGCTCCCGCCTCCCAGCGCCAATAGAAGCACTGTCAGGGGGACGGGAAGCTCATCAGCGCTTTGCAATGCGCTCGATAGGCGGGGATTGAAAAGCCGCATATGAAGCACCATGTATGCAATCTAAAGATTGCATTGACACGGCGCTTCATAGGGCAATGGTGGCCGGCGCTCAAACATGTTTTAAATAAAGGAAAAAAATTTTTTTTTTCAAGTTTCTAAAAGGGGCAACTGAAAAAAAAAAAAAAAATATATATATATATATATATATATATATATATATATATATATATATATATATATATATATATATATATATATATATATATATATATATATTTTTTTTTGTGTGCCTACAGGAGGGGGGGCGGCGCCCGGGCGCCCCCTATGGGCGGGCCGCCACTGGTGTGAGCCACTACTTTGACTTATTCAGAGATGTATGGAGTTTGAGCTTCAGCCATCCAGGTTTGCAAGCAAATAAGAGAAGTGTGACCAGCCACCACCTGAAAATGCTGATTTCCATTGCTTTGCCTGTTTTAGGAATTTCAGTGTCACAGTTCAGGAAAAGTCTTTTTCTCATCTTTATACTTGTTCTGAGTCAATGGCTTAGAAAATGATGAAGACGAAGCTTCTGTATGACAACTAGAAAGCTAGCTTTCTCGAAAGGGGTCCGGAACCTCGAGATTTCTTAGTAAATATGAATAATCAATATATCATGTTGGCCTGCCAAAAGTGTATGTACATAAACCCTAACAATGAACTTCTCTTATTTGCTACTTTTTTTTTTTTTTTTTTAATTATTATATCTGTTCAATAAGTGCTCAAAAATATCTGTTAATTGTGAAAAAATGGAGCTGTCCTTTCTCCTGTGCATAGTTATTGTGTTATCTCAAAGAGTAATTAGCCCTCCTTGTCCCAGGGATTACAGAACAGTTCATGTCTATGCTGTAGAAATGAGAATGGGAGGGTTTTAGTATAACAAGACAAGTGACTGACAGATGTACTTTTACAAAAAAAAATCATCAAATATTAAAAAGTAATCTTGAACATAATAAATAGGGGGAGAGAGATGTATACAATATTTTCCTTTTTTATCACTAGTACAAGTGTGCTATGGGAGCATCCGTATGGGTGTGCTTCCAAGCTGGGCTGTGTGTGTCTATAGACCCAGTACTGTTACTGTTGATGGCACAGTGGCTGCGTTTGATGGGCACGGTGAGGCTGCAAATTTTTTTTTTTCATTTGCGCCCCCCCAAACGTTTTGAGCACCAGCCGCCACTGATTGCCTGGGTGGATGCAGCCATCTCTCTGATGCTGCATCTGTCCCCCGCTGGCTCATAGACTGAATGATAAAAGACTGCTGATTGATCGGTTCTCAGAGATCCGTGAGCAGCAAACTGATGATTATCGGTCACTGGCTCCCAGCTCTCTGCTCTGACCCCCAACTAGAGCGCTGAGCTGTGGACTGAGCAGGAGCGGCTGGCTCAGGCTCTCGGGGGCTTGCCGAAAGGCTCAGCCAGGTGCCAGTCCAGGGTTGTGGGTGGATCCCGACTTTATTGTTGCAAACTTGCCTCAGCCTGGATCGGCTCTGTGACGTCAGCTGACAGCACGCTTCAGGAGTGTGAAGGTGAAGTACAGCCAAACAAATTTTAGCTGTACTTCTCCTTTAATGCAGGGACTGCATCAAGGTAAAACATGTTTAGCCTTTAGAACCATGTTAACCACTTTACGCCCTTAGAATGTACCTGTATGTGTGCAGGTTGAAGTCCTTTTGTACCAAAATTTTCAGCCTGCAATGGGCTTTAATGTGCAAGTGGTTCGAGCGGCTCTACCACTGCCTGCTCACTTTTTTACAGGGTACAGGGGCTCCTGCTGCCATTCCTGGGTTCTCCAGTGGGATCGAGGAGCCTGGGACAGCTGCCATCTGTGTGGCCTGGGTCACACAGGGGGGAGGAAGGTACATCTCCTCCCGTGACATAAGAAACATGAGCAACAAGGATTTAATCAATTTCAGTTTGCTAAATTGAAGAGAAGAAGCTGGGGCAGCCGCACTCATAGCTATGAATAAGCACTGAAGCACAGTGCGAAATGCGTTAGCGTTTTCCTGATTGTTTGCTGTGGTGTGTGATGTTCTGTGACCAGTTTTAATAAAAAAGAACGTTTTTGGAGTGCGGCTGTCCCAGCTTCTTTTCAATTTTGCATTAATTGCATTGCCGGCACCCACAGTTTGGATCCAGTGAGTAAAAGTTCCTTGGTTCATCTGAGCGGTTACTTTTCTTCTTGTCTAATTTCAGTTTGCTGTTTTACAAACCTTTTACCAGCTTGTAAAGCATCTGATCTTGGTTTGATCCGATGCTTTCGAAGGCAGAAGGGTCTAATACAGACCTGGGCAAACTACGGCCCGCGGGCCGTATACGGCCCGGCGGACCTTTTAATCCGGCCCCCCCCGCCGCCGAAATCGCCGCCGCCGCAGCTGCCACGTTAATCACCGCGGCGGGGAACATTACAGACAGCGTTCGTTTGAACAGCTGTTTTCCCCGCCGTGCATAAACACTCCCCCTTGGACGGATCTGTCCAATCGCGAGCAAGGGGGAGTCACATAGACACTCCCCCTTGCTCGCGATTGGACAGATCCGTCCAAGGGGGAGTGTCTATGCGCAGCGGGGAAAACAGCTGTTCAAACAAACGGCACCTAGCAAGCAGAGTGATCAGGACATCAGGAGGAGGAGCCGAGGACGCCGCGGCCGCCCCAGCATTCACAGCCCGCCTCCGCGCCTAATTGCAAAGTGCGTCCGCCCATCTCGAGTCCACAGCGTGAGGGAACTCAGGGAAGTGTGGGGTTGAGGGCTGAGGAGTGGACAAGGAGGTGAGAGAGCTGCAGTGCTGAGTGTGGCCGACCACCGACCTGACTGACAGTGTGTGTAAGCCTGCCTCTCAGACACTGAAAGAAAAGTAAGTATAGCTGTGGCAAGTGTGCTGGGGGCCTGGGCAGCTTTTACTTCCTCATGGTACTGTGCACTGTCTGTCTGCATTAGTTTGTCCAGTGGCCTGCGGCTGGTGCTCAAATTTTTTTTTTGGGGGGGGGGGGCGCAGACAAAAAAAACAAACAAAAAAATTGAAGCCTCACTGTGCCCATCATATGCAGGCAGCCACTGGGCCCATCAATTGTCACCGCTATGACATGCCATCAAACGCAGCCACTGTGCAATCAAACACAGCCACTGTGCCATGCCATCAAACGCAGCCACTGTGCCATCAATTGTCGCCACTGTGCCATGCCATCAAACGAAGCCACTGTGCCATCAATTGTCGCCACTGTGCCATGCCATCAAACGCAGCCACTGTGCCATCAATTGTCGCCACTGTGCCATGCCATCAAACGCAGCCACTGTGCCATCAATTGTCGCCACTGTGCCATGCCATCAAACGCAGCCACTGTGCCATCAATTGTCACCACTGTGCCATGCCATCAAACGCAGCCACTGTGCCATCAATTGTCGCCACTGTGCCATGCCATCAAACGCAGCCACTGTGCCATCAATTGTCACCACTGTGACATGCCATCAAACGCAGCCACTGTGCAATCAAACACAGCCACTGTGCCATGCCATCAAACGCAGCCACTGTGCCATCAATTGTCGCCACTGTGCCATGCCATCAAACGCAGCCACTGTGCCATCAATTGTCACCACTGTGACATGCCATCAAACGCAGCCACTGTGCAATCAAACACAGCCACTGTGCCATGCCATCAAACGCAGCCACTGTGCCATCAATTGTCGCCACTGTGCCATGCCATCAAACGCAGCCACTGTGCCATCAATTGTCGCCACTGTGCCCATCAAACGCAACCACTGTGCCATCACATGCAGCCACTGTTTAATCAATTGTTATTGATTAAACAGTGGCTGCCTGTCCCCATCGTCTGTCCCCCTCCTGTGTCATGTCCCCAGCGTCTGTCCCCCTCCTGTGTCATGTCCCCAGCGTCTGTCCCCCTCCTGTGTCATGTCCCCAGCGTCTGTCCCCCTCCTGTGTCATGTCCCCAGCCTCTGTCCCCCTCCTGTGTCATGTCCCCAGCCTCTGTCCCCCTCCTGTGTCATGTCCCCAGCCTCTGTCCCCCTCCTGTGCCATGTCCCCAGCCTCTGTCCCCCTCCTGTGCCATGTCCCCAGCCTCTGTCCCCCTCCTGTGCCATGTCCCCAGCCTCTGTCCCCCTCCTGTGCCATGTCCCCAGCCTCTGTCCCCCTCCTGTGCCATGTCCCCAGCCTCTGTCCCCCTCCTGTGCCATGTCCCCAGCCTCTGTCCCCCTCCTGTGCCATGTCCCCAGCCTCTGTCCCCCTCCTGTGCCATGTCCCCAGCCTCTGTCCCCCTCCTGTGCCATGTCTATAACAAGTACTCGTACCAGTTGTCCAACAATGATATTTACTGCTTTTTATAAAGAAATACAATTGATTTTATGCAGTATTGAGTTTAGCCTTTTGGCCCGGCCCTCCAAAATATTTTTAGTTTCTCATGTGGCCCCATCGAAAAAATAATTGCCCACCCCTGGTCTAATAGATCACAGATCTCTGTTAAGAATACCAGAGTCACTGCCCATGCTATCACGAGGTGATGGCAATAAAATTGATTAAAAAATAAAATAAAAATTGAGACACTGTAAAAAAAAATAACAAGTAAAAATAAAAAAAAAGCATATTTAGGTATTGCCACAAACATCAGTAAGGCCAATAATTCTAGCACCAGACGTCCCTATTTAACTCCTAAAGTTAAGGCTTTTAAAGTGTCGCCTATGGAAGTTTTTAGATGCTGGAGTTTATCGCCATTCTAGTGGCATGCGCAATTTTAACCACTTAAAGCGGTGGTTCCCCTAAAAATAAAATGTTGACATCGCATTTAGCAAATAAATTACAGTTAGAATCGGGTTGTTTTATTTAAAAAATACCTCCGTACGTATCGTTTCCATTATTCGGTCCCACCGCCACTTCCGGGTACGATGCAGGTGGTGGGCGTTCCTAATTGATTGACAGGCATCCGAACGACGCATCCATCGCGTCACGAGATGCCGAAAAAAGCCGAACGTCGGTGCGGCTCTATACGGCGCATGCGCACCGACGTTCGGCTTTTTCCGGCATCTCGTGACGCGATGGATGCGTCGTTCGGATGCCTGCCAATCAATTAGGAACGCCCACCGCCTGCATCGTACCCGGAAGTGGCGGTGGGAACAAATAATGGAAACGATACGTACGGAGGTATTTTTTAAATAAAACAACCCGATTCTAACTGTAATTTATTTGCTAAATGCGATGTCAACATTTTATTTTTAGGGGAACCACCGCTTTAAGGACCGCCCCACATACATATACTGTGGCAGGGCGGCCCTAATGCGCAAAATCGTAAACTTGTACGTGACTCCTCGGATCGGATTTGGGGCGCGTGCACGCGCGCTGCCACTGCCTCGTTCCCGATGTATTTGGACACAGCGGGAGCCAATTGGCAGACGCCGGGACCCGCGATCATTTGTAAGAGGCAGAACGGCAGTCTGCCTATGCAAACGAAGCAGACAGCTGTTCTGTCAGAGGGAGAGAGATGTATTGTGTTCCTGCTAATGAGTCGGTCCATCCCCCACACAGTTAAAAATGTTTTTTTTTAACTGCTAAAAAACCTATCCAATAAAAAAAATCTAAATTTCCTCATCAATTTATGCCATTTTGTAGTCTGCAACATATTTTTGTCCAAAAAAATTACCAAGCAGCGTTTTATTGATTGTTTTTTTTTTTTTTGTTTTTTAGCTAGCGTGACTATATATACCACCAAAAAGCTGTATTTGTGCGAAAAAAGGACATCAATTTTATTTGGGTTCAGTGTCACATGTTCACAATTGCCAGTTAAAGCAACGCAGTGCCGTATCGCAAAAAAATTAGATTATAAGATATATGTGAGAAATGAAAGAACTGGCCTGGTTTTAATTGTGAGTAATTTTATCTTCAAAGCAAAAAAAAAAAAATTTCAAATTCCTTCATTGAGTGAGTGAGTGACTTGTATAGCGCAGCAATTGCGAACTTAATCGCCTCATTAATAAAATAGATTGAGTATTCTCTTCTTCTGCTGCTTTTAACTCCTACATAAGTGCAATAAACAAAGTCATGCAAGTCTTTCTATATTCTACAGCACAAAATGCTTGCTCAATAGCTTGCTGTTATTTTAAAAAATGCCACTCGCCGCCTCCTCATTGTTATTACTGCTTGCCATGTGTGGAATAACTAGATCACGCAATAATTAGACTGTGCACTCTGCTTTCAAGGTTAAGAGTTGTTCCCTACAATATACAAAGGCACAGAGTGCAGTGGCCTGACTAAGCCATGTCAGACAGCTAGAAATGTGTTCTCAGCTTAATCTCTAGATTTAATTTGTTATTATGGGTAGCTTTAGTCTGCAGCTCTCTGCAGTGTTTTTAAAGTGACCCTGTAGCACAGTGGTCATCAACCCTTTTCTCAGGGCCCACTAACAGGCCAGGTTTTATGTATTACCTTGGGGAGATGCAGTCTAGAATACTGCAATCACTGAGCAGCAAATTATATCACCTGTGATGTATTTCAGTTATCTTGCAAACCTGGCCTGTTAGTGGGCCCTGAGGACAGGGTTGATGACCACTGCTGTAGCAAGCCTAAAAGAAATCCATAACAGATACTTTGTACAAAAAAAGGATAAATACTTGTGGAAATATTAACTCGGGAGTATCGTCTGGAGCTCTGCAACAGGGCATCTAGATGACTTGTCCCCTGCTGGTCCTTCTGCCAACCTCCTATGTTGCAACTGTGTATTGTGATCAACAGGTGCAGGACTGTACATAACAGATAAACATGTCTGCAGTGTACCAATCTCAAGCAATGTTGAAACCTGTATATTAAAAAAAAAAAAAAATGGATCTGCAGTATAGCTCTGCTAGCAGGCTAGTAGTGTAAAACGGTGTCCCCCTGCTTGTGCTAGGTGCTTAGATAGGATGCAGGGTAGAAGCACGTGTTGAAATACAGAGTTGGGACTCTTAATAGATAAGTTCACCTTGGAACATGTTTCAGTAGCTGTAGCCTCTCCCCCCCCCCCCCCCCCCCATAACGTGCCCATGCAGGGCTCTACACGGCCGCATCATTCAATCACTGTAAATGCATAAACCACAACTACGGTCAGCCATTGTGGCTGACAGCTTGTAGTTCTGAATGGACTGCAAGGTTTCTGATAGGCTGTTCATTCGCAAGCCTTACTGCTTAACAGCCAGCCCGTACAGAGATATTGGCTGAAAGTTACAGGGCTTGTCCGCAGGAGTCTGGCATTACACCCCAGATCCACTGACCACAGGAGCAATGCATTCCAAGCTCCTTGGGGGGGGGGGGGGGGGGAATAAATACACTGCAAAAGTGTATGTTTATTTCTTCCCAAAAGGTGAACTCCTTTTTAAAGAGAGAATTCAGGACCTGAACAAAAATACCCTTGCAGTAGGGCCCCCCTGCACTGCAAGGGTTAGAAGCATTTTTAGTCTAGGTTGGTGTTCTCCAAACTGCCACCTGGGGGCCAGATGTGGCCCTTCTCTTGCCCTTGGGGCATACTCCTCTCATTGATATTATCCTGCCAACTGACATCAGCAATGGGGCACTATTAAATAGTTGGTAAAGCCGAAAAAGACAATGGTCCATCCAGTTCTATAGATGTATCAAAATCGCCAGGGGGCTGTATTAAACCGGAATGCGGGCCAGACATTGGACATGCCCGATGTAGAGGGACCATCTGCAGAGCCTTTGGGGGGAGGGCATCACAGAAGGCTGTGGAAATTGGGAATCGGGTAAATGGAGCTGCCCCCAAATCCCCCCCCCCCCCCCAAATGCCATGAGGGAGGAAAAAAATATTTTGCTCCCCTGCTGATTTTGTATGTTTACCCACTGACAAAAATTATCGGTCTATAATTTTAATAGGTTTATTTTCACAGTGAGAGGTAGAATAACCATAAAATCCAGAACAAACGCATTTCAAAAAAGTTATAAATTGATTTGCATGTTAATGAGTGAAATAAGAATTTGGCCCCTTTGCAAAACATGACTTGGTACTTGGTGGCAAAACCCTTGTTGGCAATCAAAGGTCAGATGTTTCTTGTAGTTGGCCACCAGGTTTTTGTCCCACTCTTTGCAGATCCTCCAAGTCTTTAGGGCTTCAAGGCTGGTGTTTGGCAACTCGAAACTTCAGCTCCCTCCATATATTTTCAATGGGATTAAAGCGGAGGTCTGTCCAAAAAATGTAATAAATAAAAGCCAGCAGCTACACATACTGCAGCTGCCTGGAGACCAGTGATGTCAGCACTGCAGCTGATGTTAATATCAGCTGTCGGGTGCTGCCGCTGCCATTGCGGATATGGGAAGCCTGCAGTGAGGCCCCGCTTCTCTCTTCTACTGGCCCGATGACGTGGAGGGGGGAGCTCCCTGTGACGTCATGGGCCATGGTGCGGACTCCAGGAAGTGGGAACAGGATACCTGTCGGACGGGTATCCTGTCGTTCTCCCCCCGAAAGGTGCCAATTGTGGCACCGGAGGGGGAGAGGAGACAAATAAGCGGAAGTTCCACTTTTGGGTGGAACTCCGCTTTAATTTCTGGAGACTGGCTAGGCCACTCCAGGACATTTTTAATGTGCTTCTTCTTGAGCTACTCCTTTGTTGCCTTGGCCGTGTGTTTTGGGTCATTGTCTTGCTGGACTACCCATCCACAAGCCATTTTCAATGCCCTGGCTGCAGGAAGGAGGCTCTCGCCCAAGATTTGATGGTACATGGGCCCCATCCATCCTCCCTTTTGATGCTGTGAAGTTGTCCTGTGTCAGTAGCAGAAAAACCCCCCCAAAGAATTATGTTTCCACCTCCCATGTATGATGGTAGGAATGGTGTTCTTGGGGTCATAAGCAGCATTCCTGCTCTTCCAAACATGGCGAGTTGAGTTGATGCCAAAGAGCTACATTTTGGTCTCCTCTGACCACAACACTTTCATCCAGTTCTCTTCTGAATCATTCAGATGTTCATTGGCAAAATTCAGATGGGCCTCTTGAGCAGGGGGACCTTGTAGGCGCTGCATGATTTTAGTCTTTCAAGACTTTGTGTGTTGCCAATTGTTTTCTTGGTGACTATATTCTTCCCTGCCTTGATATCATTACCAAGAATCTCCCATGTAGTGCTGGGCTGATTCCTCATCGTTCTCATTGAAACTCCACGAGGTGAGATCTTGCATGGAGCCCCAGGCCAAGGGGGATTGACAGTTCTTTTGTGCGCTTTTTTTTTTCCATTTGTGAATAATTGCACCAAATGTTGTCACCCTGTCACCAAGCTGGCAATGATCTTGTAGCCCTGTGTAGGTCTACAATCTTGTCCCTGACATCGTTGGACAGCTCTTTGGTCTTGGCCATGGTGGAGAGATTGCAATCTGATTGATTGCTTCTGTGGATAGGTGCCTTTTTTTACAGGTAACAAGGTAGGTAAGATTAGGAGCACTCCCTTTTGAGAGTGCTCCTAATCTCAGCTTGTTGTCTGTATAAAAGACACCTGGGAGCCAGAAATCTCACTGGGGATCAAGTACTAATTTCACTCATTAAAATGCAAATCAATTTATAACTTTTGGATATTTTTGTTTTGTCTCACTGTTAAAATAAACCCGCCATTAAAATTGGATTGGTCATTTTTATCAGTGGGCAAATGTACCAAATACCTTTTCTCCCTCACTGTAATGTGAATTACATCCTTGCAGTAATTTGTGTTTCAGCCCACAGTTCAACTTTATTTTAGCCTTGCACGTTAAAATCGAATCTAAAATCTCTACAATTTTCTTTTAGATTTAGCTGCGGTTATATGACACACTGGCCTACCTTAGCAACAAGGTATTAGCCATTAGGTGTTTGCTACTCTAAATTGGGTATGTCAGCATTGCCAGGTAATTACAATCACAGCATGACTTTTGAGAAGAAGCAGCACACAGAATCAGTTGCTATACTAACCCCCCCCCCCCCCTCCTTTTTTTTTTTTTATGTTTTAATATCTCCAATGCTGATTGCTGCACAACCGGAACATAGACAGAATTAAACAATACATTTTTATTAGGGTGCATGTTTTTATTGGCTGTTTAATGTTTACAGAGTAATTCTAAGTTACACTTCCGATTTAAGCAGATCTTAAAATTGGTGACCAGTGTTATTAGTGGTGGGCTGCTGATGTACTGGCTGTGCAGGAAAATGGGTTTTACAGTTGGACACCGATTAGAATGTCTTAAAGCACACATCCAATCTTCTTTTACTGGCTCCTTTTTTTTTTTAATATGTTGCAAGAACATTGACATTTGGTAGATGTTAGATGGCATGTTACCTTTTGCATATAGGTTAAAATAACACCATGTGTTTTTTTTGTTTTTTTCAGCAATTTTTTCAGCTTGTGAAATTAAGAAAACTTGGCCTTAGTGATAATGAAATCCAGCGACTTCCTCCAGAGATAGCAAATTTCATGCAGCTGGTAGAACTTGATGTATCACGGAATGGTGAGTCTCATATTGAAGCTTTTTCTTGTTCTGTTCAATGTAAAGTCCTTTTTTATCATGGCTATATAGGTTAATTCAAAGTGGTTTATATCAGTATGCTTTATTAGTTTGAAATCAAGAGATGCCAGAGCTGCCTCATTCACATAGGTTGAAGGGCCAGGATCTGGGGCCCCCCCTTGTTAAAGGGGGGCTTCCAGATTGCAATAAGCCCCCAGACCCCAACAACCACTGGCCAGGCTTGTCTGGAAGAGGCCCTTGTCCCGATCAACATTTAGGAGGCCCTCTTTTCCTAAACTGCCACGCTGCGTGCTTGCATAAGGGTCTGGTATGGATTTTGGGGGGCCCTCCATTTTTCGATGGGGGATTTCCCTTACTATCCATGCCGGACCGAAGGGTCTGGTATGCACTTGAATGGGGAACTTATGGAACTTTTTTTATTTTTTTTTATTTGGCGTGGCGTATTCCTCTACAGATTCATACCAGACACAAAGTGCCTGGCATTTTCAGGATCAAAGTCGGAACCCCGTTCATTGAATTAGGAGAGATGGCATGGGGTGGGGTCACCGGAGGCCCGCCCCATATGACATCACTGCCCATTATGCCCTGGGCAGTGATGTCCATAAGGGATGGGCCTCCGGATGACTTCACTCTGTGACCCCTGCCCCATGCCAATATAAGTAGTGGTACACCGTGCACCCAGCATTAGAGCGGGAGAGAGCATTGAGTCAATAGCAGTAGAAGAACAGAGGGAGAAGACAGCAGAGAAAATCCGGCAGAGGCAGAAGACGCTGCCTTGAATTACCTTAAAACCTGTTGTGTTTTTTTATTTTTGACACTTTTGGTGAATGGGTAGGGGTACAATGTACCCCATACTCATTCACATAGGGTGGAGGACTGGGATGTTGTGTAGTGCCAGTGTGAACCCAGCATTAGGCCAGGTTCACACTGGTACGACACGACCGTTGTACGACTTTCATCCTACTTTTCCCTGCGACATCGGTCCTACTTTGGTCCTACTTCCATCTGACTTGAACAAGATAAGATTTTGCTCCTACTTTTGAGATGGTCTTGCTTTGTCCCTTGACCAGTCAAAACAATCCCAGTGTGACATAAATATATTTTACTGCTGCTGTAATCACCATGTCCGATGTCACAAGTTGGATGGTTAGAACAAGCTTCCAACTTCAATGATATTCAATGGGCTAAAGTAGGACCGACTTGTGTCAGATCAGTTAAGATGACTCGTATAGGCAGGGCAGGACTTAGGGTGGTGGGGGCCCCTGGGCTTGAGTGTTGAAGGGGCCCCCTGGAGCCGAGAATTGGGGGGGATCGAAGTTGTTGAGCGGGGGGGGGGGGCGAATTGAAGTTGTTGAGCGGGGGGGAGCGCATTAAAGTTGTTGAGCGGGGGGGGATTTTGCAGTTGTTGAGGGGGGGAGTGCCTCTCACCTGTGCCAACAGCCGGGGCCACAGACTGTCATTAGCCCGGCTCTCGGCTATCTTCCCTTCAGCAGCCACAGTCCTCCACACACCACTCCGGTTCCTCCTGCTTCCGTGCTGCCTCCTCTTGCAGTGCGGGAAAATTAACCCTTTTGCGGGACTGCGGGAAGAAGCTGTCTGTGCGGGAAAGTCCCACAGAATCCGTGCGTGTTGGGAGGTATGCGCAGGGCCGCCATCAGGAATTTTGGGGCCCCTTGCACAGCTTAAGGCATGGGCCCCCTGAAGCAGAGAACCTAGGGGGGTGGGGGTGCTGCCGCCTGAAATTGAGAAGCGTGGGGGCTGCCGCAAATTGAGAAGCGGGGGGGCCTTTACAAAAAAAAGAAGAAATAAAGAAGAAAACAAATATATATAAATATATGTAGCCATCCGGGGCCCTGGGGACCTCTGGGCCTTTTAATAAAAAGAAAAAATAAACCTCTGGGCCCTTTAATAATAAAAAAAAAAAACATTTATAAAAAATACATAAAAAAAGGGAGGTTGCCAAACCCGGGGGCCCTGGGGACCTCTGGGCCCCTGGGAACCTCTGGGCCTTTTAATAAAAAATAAAAAAATAAACAAAAATAAAAAAATAAACATTTATAAAAAAAATAAAAAAGGGGGGGTTGCCACATGGGGCCCTGGGGACCTCTGAGCCCTTTAATAAAAAAATATATTTATATATATAAAAAAAAAATGTAATTTTTTTTATAAAGAAATAAAAAAGGTGGGTTGCCATCCGGGGGCCCTGGAGACCCCTGGGCCCTTTAATAATAATAAAATATATATATATATATATATATATATATATATATATATATATATATATATATATATATATATATATATATATATATATATATATATATATATATATATATATATATATATATATATATATATATATATATATTATATATATATATAAAAAATATATAAAAAAAAACATTTTTTTACAAAAAATAAATAAAAAAAAGGGGGGTTGCCGTCCGGGGCCCTGGGGGCCTCCGGGCCCCTGGGGACCTCCGGACCCCTAAAAAAAAAAAAAAAATAAAAAAAAATTTTTTTTTTTTTTTAAAGGGGGCCCCCTATTGGGTGGGGCCCCTGGGCTTGAGCCAAGTCAAGGCCAATGGTAAGTCCGGCCCTGCGTATAGGCAACCATTTATTTAGACGTCATGCGACATATGCTCCCAAAGTCAAAGCGTATGTCGTGCCAGTGTGAACCCGACCTAAGTCAGAAGACTTGCATACCTTTGCCACAAAGCCCAGCTCTGCCCAGCAAGGGGGTTCTCTACTTTCTCTGCTGAAGTTTCATATTCACTTACCAGTCTCCTTCCAACTCCAAATCTTTCAAATTGACAAGGAAATTAAAAGCGACATGCTGGTAAGTTTATCTCTGTTGCCCTCTCTCCTATACGCATGCCCCTAGCATCACAGTGCTGCTGATTGGCTGCATGCACTAATTCTCCCTCCCCTTTCTAAATGCTGATGTATAGTAGATTGCTAGGAGCCGATATCTAGTCAAATCCAGGTATTAACATTACTTTAAAAAAACATTTTTAATGATGCATTAAAGTATACCGAGCTGCTTTAATGTATGCCTTTATTTTATATCTTCATGGAGTCCTTTTAATGTACACTTTTTTTTTTGTTAACCTTTCTTTTTTTTTTTTTTTTTTTTGTTTTGGACTCCACTTTATCATTGTCAAAATATGTATAGTTGACAGGTAAAATGGTCTCTAAAAAAAAGAGAAGTCTATGTACAAGTATTCGATTTTGGTTTTGCTGTTCTAGTGACATTCCATAACTTGAAGTGGTATAGCTTACTGCCTAAGTTTTTTTTTTTTTTTTTTTTTTCTAAATTGTTTTCTTAGTGAAGTCCCAAGGTCTATCATAGACTGCTATTGGGACAAATGGTTTTATGGGTTTGGCATACAGGGGACTGATTTGTAGTGTTTTGGTAACTCTAAAGATGGTGTTGAAGTGTAGTGACAATTTAGTATCCACATATACTTTATTTTTAATGGACGGCCTGGAAGACCCTTAAACGCTAATATGCATGACTCAAAATTCTCAGTAAGTCAAGGCTGGCACCTGTAACACCTTAAGGATATGTTCATACCATGTCCATTTTTATTTATTTTTGGTTTGCACATATACTGTACATAGTGTGAACAGGGCACATTATATGTACCTGTTCACACCATACATGTGAAGCGAAACACAGCTCAACAGACATGTATATTAAGAAGTTGTTGGAGGCGACAGTTGGTGCTACCCCGAACGTTTGCAGAGAAAGTCAAGATTTGTATATCGGAGTGCCCGTAGTATCAAAAATATGCAGGGCAGGCTCTGAGAACAGATTAAGGCCTCATGCCCACTGACGTTTTAACGGGCTGTAAAGCTAGTACAGACGCCAGGAAAAAAGCGGCGTTTTTAATGCGATTTTTTCCCCGCGTTTTGCATTGAATTCAATGCACGTTTTGCCGCGCTACTTTTGAGCCGCGTTTTTTCTTTCTCTATTCAAAATCAATGGTTGCCTAGGGGCGCCCATTGATTTGAATAGAGGTCGCACTAGAAGTCTGATCAAGATAATCCGACTTGCGGAGCAACTCGTGTGCGGAGAATCTTGAAGGAGAACCCCTGTGAAAATGTTAAAAAATTAGCGTGAGGTTCCCCCACAGGATGATACCAGGCCCTTCGGTCTGGTATGGATCTTAAGGGGAAAAAAAACGGCGTGGGGTTCCCCCAGGATCCATACCAGACCCTTATTCGAGCACGCAGACCGGCAGGTCAGGAAGGGGGGCGAGCGAGTGCCCTCCCCCTCTTTCCACACTATACCAGACCACATGCCCTAAACATGGGGGGGTTTGGGGCAGGAGGGCACTGCGCCCCCCACCCCAAAGCACCTTGCCCCCATGTTGATGGGGACAAGGGCCTCTTCCCGGCAACCCTGGCCGTTGGTTGTCGGGGTCTGTGAGCGGGGGGCTTATCGGAATCTGGAAGCCCCCTATAATAAGGGGGTCCCCCAGATCCCGGCCCCCCACCCTATGTGAATGAGAATGGGGTACATCGTACCCCTACCAATTCACCTGGTGGAAGAAAAATGTAAATAAAAAAAACACTACACAGGTTTTTAAAGTAGTTTTATTAGGCAGCTCCGGGGGTATTCCGACTTTGGGGGTCTTCCGACTTCTTCTCCCTTCTGTCGGGCACCACCGCTGTTTTCTTTCAGCTCTTTTACCATCGGGGCCCGGTCTTCTCCCTTCTTCCCACTTCTGGGGTCTTCCGACTTCTCAGCTCTCTTCTCCCGCTCTCCGGTTCTTTTTCTCTTCTACCGGGCACCACCAATGTCTTCTTTCAACTCTTTCACCAGCGGGGGGCCCGGTCTTCTGCGTCGCCTTCTTCTCCTCCTCTTCGATGTTGACTCAACGCTCCCTCCCGCTGTAATGCCGGGTGGGCTGCGATTTATATAGGCCTCTTATGACGTCAGTCCCAGCATGCTCCAGGTGGTGACGACATTACCCTGCCCCCTTATGTCGTCACCACCCGGAGCATGATGGGACTGTGATGTCATAATTATTAAAGGGGGCTCCCAGATTCCGATAAGCCCCCCGCCCGCAGACCCTGACAATCAATGGCCAGGGTTATCGGGAAGAGGCCTTTGTCCCCATCAACATGGCAAAGCACCAACCACCCCCCATGTTGAGGGCATGTGGCCTGGTACGGTGTTGGAGGGGGGGGTTTTTGCTCGCCCCCCCTCCATGACCTGCCGGGCTGCGTGCTCAGATAAGGGTCTGGTATGGATCCTGGGGCAATCCCACGCCGTTTTTTCCGGTGTGGGGATTCCCCTCAAGATCCATACCAGACCGAAGGGGGAACCGCACGCAATTTTTTATTTCTTTTTTTCGCAGGGGTTCTCCAAGATTCTCCGCACACGAGTCGCCCCACAAGTCAGATCATCTTGATCCGACTTTTGGTGCGACCTCTATTCAAATCAATGGGCTCCCATAGGGAACCATTGATTTTGAATAGAGAAAGAAATGCCGGAAGAAGCTTAACACAGCGTTAAGCCTCGTTTAAATCATGTTTGCCGGCGTCTGACATCTTTACAGCTCTTAACGCTGGAGCTTCAGAACGCACTGGTCCTGTGGTTTTTTTTGCAGCTTAAAAACGTCTCAGCCATTTACAGCTCACAAACGTCATGGTGGGCATGAGGTCATAGGCTAACATGGAGAGCCGTTTTTAAGCTGCAAAAAACGCTCAGAAAAGTGGCTGTAAAAACGTCCGTGGGCATGAGGCCTAAAGGAGAAGTTGACTTTTTGGAACATGTAGCATGTTCCTGCAGCCTCTCTGCTGCAGAGGGTGGGCATCCTCTCTGGGCGCCCACTGTCACGTCATTCATTTACAGTGAATGGGAAAACAAAAAGTCCCTTTTGCGGCTGTCTGCTTGTAGTTTGAAAGAGCGCTCTGGTAGTTCATTGATTCTTTCTGTTGGGCCCCTTTCACACTGGGATGGGGGCGGCATCAGCGGTAAACTCTTTACCGCCAATTTCGACGCTATTTGGCCGCTAGTAGGGCGGTTTTACCCTCGCTAGTGGCTGAGAGAGGGTCAAAAACCACCGCAAAGTGCCTCTGCAAAGGCGCTTTGTCGGCGGTATAGCTGCGGTGTCCCATTGATTTCAATGGGCAGGAGCAGTATACACACCGCTCCTTTACCGCTCCAAAGATGTGGCTAGCAGGACTTTTTTACTGTCCTGCTAGCGCACCGTTCCAGTGTGAATGGCTTTCACACTGGAGATACAGCAGCAACGGTTTCAGGTCGGTTTGCATGCGCTATTAGCGCAACAGCGCCTGCAAAACGACCCAGTGTGAAAGGGGTAATGGCTGCACATCCAGGAATTTCCGATTTTTGGTGTTATCACTTTGAACAATAAAAGGCAAAGACACCAACACGAGGTCACGTAGATGCGTTTCACACAAACATCTTGTGCTTCATTACTAATGAATTCCTGGATGTGCAGTCATTTCTTCAAGTTTCCCACGGAGGCAGGCCGGGGCTGGCACTCTACGAGATATTCCACCTCAGGTTATCGTCACACATCTGATGCAGCGGCTCTTTTTCTTTGTACAGTGTGAAAGGGGTCTTAGGGTGTATCCGTACGAGCAGACCGATACATTGACAAATCTGCAGAAGTCCTGCGTGGCACCCGTGATCTGCTGATCGTGAGTGAAATGCTTTCCAGGCTTCAAGTAAGAAAAAAATAAATGCAACATTTTTACATGCAAAAAGATGTGTGTATGTATAGCACCTAAATGTCAAATATTTTTATTGCATGTTTGCGCCGATAACCCTTAAGGTGTGTGTGTGTGTGTGTGTGTGTGTGTGTGTGTGTGTATATATATATATATATATAATTTTTTTCTTTCTCCCTGCAACTAAGCCAATCAAGCCTAGAATCCCCTTGCCCATGTGCATACTTATCTGATTAGAGCATTTACATTCTGAGTGCAAAAGAATATCTCCAGCACTGACTGTGCCTGAAAAGTTCCTCCCCTAGGCATGAATGGAGCAGTAGTCCAATGCATGTATTAGTGCAGGGTTTGACAAATTTGCTTGGAATCTAGGAGCCAGCTAAAAAAGTTTGGAGCCAGAAAACGCACCCTGTCCCGACGAGCTTGCGTGCAGAAGCGAACACATACGTGAGTAGCGCCCGCATATGTAAACGGTGTTCAAACCACACATGTGAGGTATCGCCGCGATTGGTAGAGCGAGAGCAATAATTCTAGCCCTAGACCACCTCTGTAACTCAAAACATGCAACCTGTAGATTTTTTTTTTAAACGTCGCCTATGAAGATTTTAAAGGGTAAAAGTTTGTCGGCATTCCACGAGCGGACGCAATTTTGAAGCGTGACATGTTGGTTATCAATTTACTCGGTGTAACATTATTTTTCATAATATAAAAAAAAAATGGGGATAACTTTACTGTTGTCTTATTTTTTAATTAAAAAAAGTGTTTTTTTTTTTTTTTTTTGCCCACCTTCCAAGCCAAGTCGCCAGGACGCCATTTCTAGTCGCCATGGCTACCGGAATTTGTCGAGCCCTCTATTAATGTCTATGGGAAGCAGATGTGCAGGTGTGGCCAGCTTCTGTGATTTCTGCTTTTAGGATTTATGCACTGCCTGAGGCTACCACCACGGAGAGGTGATCATTGTTGTAGTATAGGTGGTAATATGTTGGGTTATATATATATATATATATATATATATATATATATATATATATATATATATATATATATATATATATTGTACAAGTCCAACATATACAGGCCAGATTTCAGTAACCTGTAATTACATGTTACAATTCAAAAGACGATTGTCGATTAAGAGACAGCATAAATCTATTTTACACATCAAACCATTACTTAGGCCACAGGTAATCTAATTACTTATTGGAGGTTATTGGTATGCAAGGATGTATACTAGTTAGCTCCCTAATACTAATTAGTGACTTTGTCAATGGATAAAGAGATAGGAAGTCTAGTTTACATATCAAACCATTACTCGGATCACATGCAATCTAATTACTTATTAGAGAGGGCTTATTAGTATGCAAGAATGCATACTAATTAGTGACTCCAGCAGGAGTCATTTACCTGCCACTCTAAAAGACAGGATGTATTTCCTGTCTTTCAGATCAAAGATGACCAATCAAATTGCTCAGCTATTCAATGAACAAGCAATATAATGTTGGGATTTTTGGTTATCAGATAGAGAATATGTTCCTGGTATATTCTCTATACGGACATGAAGGCACATATCTAGAAGTGGGGTGTGTGTGTGTGTGTGTGTGTGTGTGTGTGTGTGTGTGTATGTATGTGTGTGTGTATATATATATATATGTATGTGTGTGTGTGTATATATATATATATATATATATATATATATATATATATATATATATATATATATATATATATAATTTCTCTAAGATGAGACTTTGAATTATATACTCTGTTGGACTTGTGTATCATCTGTGGAATTCAGACTTTATTCTGTATTGAAAGTCACTTAATTAAAATTGCGTTCTCTGGAGAGCCTGGTGTGAGTTGCTGCGGAACATAGTAATTTATAAAGTCATCATACTAACATCTAAGATATCAATTATCTAACCGGAGTACTGGGCACTATACATTTTCACTAGAATCATGAGGTCTAGGTTACTTTAGTCCACAGCAGGGATATGCAATTAGCGGACCTGCAGCTGTTTCAAAACTACAAATCCCATCATGCCTCTGACTCTGGGTGTCATACTTGTGGCTGTCAGAGTCTTGCTATGCCTCATGGGACTTGTAGTTCTGCAACAGCTGGAGGTCCGCTAATTGCATATCCCCGGTCTTTAGTGATGGCAAACCATGGCACCCCAGATGTTTTTGAACTACATTTCCCATGATGCTCAAATACACTGCAGAGTGGATGAGCGTCATGGGAAATGTAGTTCCAAAGCATCTGGGGTGCCAAGGTTCGCCATCACTGGTTTAGGGTGTTGGGGAAGGAAGGCTGGGAGTTTTGGTATGTTGAGTAGGTTTGTAATTTAAACTTAAAATCGTCTGAAGATGAATTGTTAGGTTAACTTAAATGTATTAGGCCAAAGTTTGCTTTTCAGTTTTGGATAAGATTTAATCCTTTTTATTTATTTTATTTACGTAAATTTAACCATAATATTCCAATAAAGCTGAACTCCAGGGAAATGTAGGAATAGGTTACCATTAATGTGTGGTTGCTGCTGCATTTGCTAAAACTGTTTGCTGCTTAATGCAGTGTACAGGAGTAATGAAGCGAACACGCAACCCTGAAGTTTCAGCTAGAGTAGCAGGTCACCCATTCTCCACCTCCTCCCTTCACTAAATGTCCTATTTCTCCTATCACCTTCCAGGACGGCACACCTGAGATAGTAGACCTGCCGTCCTGGAAGGTTCATAGAAACAACGTTACTGGCAAGTAACGTAGGTCTCTCTTCTATCACCTTCCTGGGTGGCAGGCCTACTATCTCAGGTGTGCCATCCTGGAAGTTGCAAAGAACCCAAGTTACTGGTAGGTAACGTAGGTCTTTTCACTGAATACAAGGTGTTCTGTGATTGGCGAAGGGGAGATGGTGGCATACATCTCTGCCCCTTCTCCGATCACAGGATACCTTGTATTAAGGGAAAAAAATACACTATTTTATGAATGGATGAGGTGGAGCGTAAAGAACTTTTTTTTTTTTATGAGAACGACACTCCAGCTCTGAGTTTCAGCGGCAGGTGTTCAGTTCTTGCTGTAGTGTATGGGAGTAATGAAACCATTTTGGCAAAAGTAGCAGCCACACATGGGGCATGCTTTATTACCTGTTGTTTTTTTTTTCTTGTGTTGCAAATGTCCAAAAGTAATTCTGCTTTTAATTCCCTCAGTAGTTCTGGGGAAATTGTATTGGTTTGTAGATTAAAAAAACAAAAACAATCTCTTGTTTTGCACATAAATACTAAATGTATTATATAGGGTCAGTTTGTTAAAACCTCCCAAGCGGTCTAAAAAGGATGAGTTACAGCCGTGATTAGTCTTTGGAGAAATGGGTTTCTTTCAGTAATATTTCATGTATGAAAAGACTACAGCTCCACCTCCTGGCTGTTTAAAATTCTATAGCATTTGAATGTCCTATTTAATAATTAGACTGAGATGTGTACAAAACCAATATACGTTTCTTTAAATAAAAATTGTGCACCAGCCATCTCGTGACATAAACCTAAGGTTCAGCCTGACACTGGCTTATTTTGGTAGTAAAACATTGGTGATTGGCTGGGGAAATCCATTCTGGCCAATCAAATTTTCCCTAGAAAGAATCAGACAGATGATATATGGGGATGTCGGAGTTTGTAGAGACAATATGTTTATATGGGTGAAAATTCTATAATACAGTAGCTGCAGACATCCTTTAAACCTGTTAGTATGTATGTATGTATATGATATCAACATGATACCTGGCCTTGCTTTGTTTTTACTTGCCCATAATGCCTTTTTAGTTTCAGTTCATATGATGCTATTTCAGAGGTCTCTAGTTTAGCAGTGCAGTACAAAATAAGGCTTTCTTTTCTACTACATGTGTGATTTGTTGTTTGGTAATAAAATGAGCAGTACTTTGGAAACAAATCTCTGGGATTATGTTGAGCCTAACTTGTTATGCTTTGTTCCTTGTTGCATGGCACTGTTCGCATTAAGTATTTGTCTTTTGGTGATGCAGCATATGCCCTGTAACATCTGGCTGAAAGTAAACCAGTTTTGTCTTCCAGCCATGTTTTTACTTTGAATAGTCTTTCGCTGAGTATTATGCCTTCATGGATAGTAAGTTGTCTCCTGAAAAGTCATCTATGGGTTCAAAGTTTTTTTTTTTTTTTTTTTCTAAATTTACTAGAAAAGTGCAAAAAAACAAGTCAAACATGCAAGAAACGTCTTTCTCCTACAGCCCTAATCATATGTGCTGCTCCAGCATACCTACAAAGTCTATGTACAATCGGGTGCTCCAAAAGTGGCATTTTGCAGTGTTGGAATCTTCGGGGATGAGCCCCAAATCCTGATGACCTTTTGCATCACTGCAGTAGAAAGCAACATTTGGCTCTCTGATCTTCTTCCCTATGGGGTTCTTTTACAAGCTCTGGGCCTCTCTGCTCCAGTCCACTGTTCCTCTTTAATTTTACAGGACCAGTGGGCCGGACCAAAAGACAACCCACCAAAACCGAAGATCTGGGAAAGTTATATATATTTATATATATATATATATATATATATATATATATATATATATATATATATATAATCTATCTATATCTATCCGCCCATAGCATCGGCGGTAAAAATAGCGGAGCT
This sequence comes from Rana temporaria, assembly GCF_905171775.1. Taxonomy (NCBI): domain Eukaryota; kingdom Metazoa; phylum Chordata; class Amphibia; order Anura; family Ranidae; genus Rana; species Rana temporaria. The sequence goes on from NC_053492.1 coordinate 215,396,631, forward strand.
TTCCCGCCGACGCTATGGGCAGCTCAGTGTGAAAGGGGTCTAATAAATCCCAAAAGATTCAATATTTACAAAGGCACATGCTAGGGTTGCCCACTATCCCTAATTGTATTTATCTTTGCGTTGGGACCTCTGCCTATTATGATTTCTGGAAATCCAGATGTAAATGGCAGAAATTGTGTTCTGTAAAGGCACCATCTATTCCATCAATACTAACAAAAGCCAGAACCTTGTGGCTTCTGATAAATGAAATATTATTTGCAATACTGAATGATAGTGGAAGTCCTCCAGAAGTGCTTTTTTATCTCCAGATGGCATACCTTTCAAGGAACCATAGAGTAATATAGTAGATCAACTCTGTGGAACAAACTTTCCATCCTCCTCCCCTCCCCTTGACCTCTACCCCCTCATTTTCTCACTTTCTATGCTCCGCGTTGTTGATTTTATTCAGCCTCACTTCATTCTCTTTTCATTGACCCAACAAATCGATAGACAGGTGGTGAGCCCTGACCTGTCTGGCTGGGTGCTCACTTACTATTTACGGTACATGAAACTCTTGCTATACAAAACCTCAGAACTATTTATTTCCAGCATTGTATGAGCTTTCTTTTCTCTTTAACCATAATGACCCTTGTACACTCAAAATGGGACATAAACGGCATATTTTATTATGCTATCCCTATATATTGTAATGGTGGCAGAAAGACTGTAACCTTGCTGGTCATTGCACTTTGCAACATATATCTAACTTGTACTTGTAAAGTTGAATATGAACTTTGAAAATGGGAGAAAAGTAACACAAGATTGTTGCAGCTATTTTAATACTGTCTGCAGCAGAATTTTGCTAATAGGACATCCAAATAAAATTCCAGTTTCTGTGTGTGGAGTTACCCTTTCGTTTGCAACCGTTTTCTCAAATGATTGCCTTGTGTGTTTATTGGTGCAGACAGCCTAAGGGCTCTTTCACACGTCAGCTCAGTTTTTTAGATCAGTTTTTTTTTCATCAGTTGATCCGTTTTTCCGTCCGTTTTTCCGTCCGTTTTTCCATCCGTTTTTTTTTTTTTGGTCTTTTTACATATTTTGATGAAAAACGGATGTTAGCGGATCGGATGATAAACGGATCATCCGCTAACGTCCGTTTTTCGTCCGTTCGGACGAACGGAACAGACGTGTGAAAGCCCTAAGAGTTAGGGCTTTCACACGTCCGTTCCGTTCGTCCGTTTTTTGGACGTCCGTTAACGGACCGCAATGCTTCCCTATGGGTTAACGTCCGTTAGCGGATGAGCATCCGCTAACGTCCGTTAGCATCCGTCTGCGTTAAGTTCCGTTTTTTTGGACGGAAGAAAACCCTATTTTTCTTCCGTCAAAAAAAAGGAACGGACGAAAAACGGACGTTAGCGGATGATCCGTTTACCATCCGATCCGCCAACATCCATTTTTCATCAAAATATGTAAAAAGACCCCAAAAAAAACGGACGGAAAACTGGATCAACTGATGAAAAAAAAACTGATCTAAAAAACTGAGCTGACGTGTGAAAGAGCCCTTAATACTTACAGGATGTTGTGTGTAAGGGTAGCATTTTGGCTCTATTTTGCATTCATGGATTGTTCTTTCTAAATTTGAAGAGAAAAACATATTGGTGCTCATTGGTGTGCGTTTCCTGCGGTTATCATTTATTTGGGTGTTTGTTTCTTTCTCATATATTACTCATTGTGCCGTAGAAGTAGGATTATAGTGATATTAAACACGCACTGTTTAATTTACATTATCCCTTTTTATTTCTGTATGTGGATGATGGTACTGTAATTATTTTAATAAAGACAATCTAGGTGCTTTTTTCCTAATGGATACACAGCTGTCACATGACCCAGATTTTTCCCAGCCTGTCTCTAGGCTTCTAGTCACATGTTCAAAAAAATAATAATAAAAAAATACAAAAAAAACAGCTTTTGGGATACAGAGTAAAAATAAACGTCAAACTTCATAGAAATATATTGTTTAAATCTTTATTTTGGCAATGACATGGTGTGGGTGGATTTCTGCTAGTCACAGGGTGTGTCACACCCCTCTAGCCTGTGTCTTTAAAAAATGAGAGGGTGAAGCTTCCATTAATCAAGATATCATTGCCCACCCCCATTGTATTTAGCTGATAAGTGGTCATGGAGGAGGGAGCAAAAAGTGAGCTGTCATTTACCACTGTGTAAATGCCCACATGCATGACTCTGCACAAGGACTGCTCAGGTGTGATGGGGAAGAAATGCTCAGGGTAAAAAAGAACTGACAACTGAGCATGTGCAGAGCTACCAACACTGCTCTGCAAAATCCCCAACTGCAGTGGGGACTTGGACAGGAGGGGGAGACAGAACAGCAGGATGAACCAGTTTATTTTATTTTTCAGAATACAGAAACTCCTACCATATTGGCTGAGTATAAACAGCATGTAATACACCATTTATTGATGGTTTTGAATGATGTGGGTTTAATGACACTTTAAGATTAAAAAAAAAAAAAAACACATACAGAATAGATCTTGAAAAGCACTTGTTTTCCAGTATTATAGGCATCATAAAATGAAGTATAAAAAAGCTAGTTTGTGTATTACAGTCCATGTTCATCTACTGCAGATCTGTATTTTGTCACAGAGATACCATTAAATGTGTGAAATATTTTTCAGATATTCCAGAGATACCAGAAAGCATCTCATTTTGTAAAGCACTACAAGTGGCTGATTTCAGTGGAAATCCACTCACAAGGTAATTTTTAACATGTTATGTCTTTTAATATTGGTCATGCAATATTTTTTTATAAGCATTTCTTAAATGTATGTATGTATGTGTATATTATAATATATTTATTTTTCTGTCCCCATTAAAATAACTCCACACACCGCCAATAATGTCTAAAGCACTGGCAACAAAAGTGAATACACCCCTAAGTGAAAAATGTTCAAATTGGGCCCAATTAGCCATTTTCCCTTCCCGGTGTCATATAATTCGTTACAAGGTCTCAGGTGTGTTAAATTTGGTGTCATCGCTCTCACTCTCTCATACTGGTCACTAAAAGTTCAACATGGCACCTCGTGGCAAAAAACTCTGAGGATCAAGAAAAAAAAATGGTTGCTCTACATTAAGATGGCCTAGGCTATAAGAAAATTGCCAAGACCCCGAAAGCGGTTTAACAGGACAGGTTCCACTCAGAAAAGGCCTCGCCATGGTCAACCAAAGAAGTTGAGCGCACGTGCTCAGCGTCCTATCCAGAGGTTGTCTTTGAGAAATAGACGTACGAGTGCTGCCAGCATTGCTGAAACGGTTGAAGGGGTGGTGGGGGTGGTCAGCCTGTCAGTGCTCAGACCATATGCCGCACACTGCATCAAATTGGTCTATGTGGCTGTCGTCCCAGAATAAAGTCTCTTCTAAAGATGATGCACTAAGCCCACAAACAGTTTTCTGAAGGCAAGCAGACTAAGGTCATGGATTACTGAAACCATGTCCTGTGGTCTGATGAGACCAAGATGAACCTATTTGGTTCTGTTGGTGTCAGGTGTGTATGGCGGCAACCAAATGAGGAGTACAAAGACAAGTGTCTTGCCCACTGTCGAGCATGGTGGTGGGAGTGTCTGGGGCTGCATGAGTGCTGCTGGCACTAGGGAGGGGGGGGTGGCTACAGTTCATTGAGGGAACCATGAATGCCAACATGTACTGTGACATGCTGAAGCTGAGCATGATCCCCTCCTGCAGGGCAGTATCCCAACACAATGGCCCCAAACACATCTCTAAAGCCTCGTACACACGATTTGACTTCCATCAGACAAATCTGTTGATGTTTTGTCCGAAGGGCATTGTCTGTGGACTTGTTCTGAATAAATAACTTGTATAGCGCTACAAACGCGAACTAAATCACCTCAAACGCTTTTGCAGCCAGTGTCCGCCTGTGTCTTCAGAAGAGATGGATCTTTAGCTTCTTCCTGAAGGCCAGATGGTTTTCTTCTAAGCGGATGTCCGCGGGTAGAGCGTTCCATAGCCAGGGTCCATGGACTGCGAATCTTAATTCGCTTTTTGATTTGTAGCGTGTCTTGGGACAGATGGCAAAACATTTTCAGCCAACATACACCAGACTACGTGGTTTTTCTGCTCTTTAGCACCACTCTTTGGGCAACTTCTGCTAATGTTGTCTTATGGTTGGCATTGGTTTGTAGCATGCATGATTGTACTTTTGGATTTTAGTCCGCTGAATTTGTGTACACACAATCTGATAATCCAACAGAACAAATTCGTTGTCAGACAATTTAAGAGCACGAGCATCCAACATTTGTTGTCGGAAATTCCAACAGTTGTCCGATGCAGCATACATACAGATGGTCGGATTATCCGACAAAACGCATCCATCACACAATTGTTGTCGGAATATCCGATCATGGGTACGGGCCTTTAGACGACCACTGTTTTGATGGACTGGCCAAGCATGTCTACAGTCCTAAACCCTATTAAGCATCTGTGGGGCATCCTCAAATGGAAGGTGAAGGATCGCAAGGCCTCTAACATCCACCAGCTTCTGATGTCGTCATGGTGGAGTGAAAGAGGATTCCAGTGGCAACCTGTGAAGTTCTGGTGAACTCCATGTCAAAGAGGGTTAAGGCAGTGCTGGGAAAAAATGGTAGCCACACAAAATATTGACACTTTGGGCCCAATTTGGCTATTTTCACTTAGGGGTGTACTCACATTTGTTGCCAACGGTTTAGACATTGATGGCTGTGTGAGTTATTTTGAGGGGACAGCAAATTTACACTGTTTTACAAGCTGTACTACTTTACATTATAGAAAAGCGTAATTTTCTCAGTGTTGTCTAATGAAAAGGTGTATAATAAAATATTTACAAAAATGTGAGGGGTGTACTTACTTTTGTGGGATACTGTGTGTATGTGTGTGTGTGTATGTATGTGTATGTGTATATGTATGTATATGTATATGTATGTGTGTGTGTGTGTGTGTGTGTGTGTGTGTGTGTGTGTGTATGTGTATATATATATATATATATATATATATATATATATATATATATATATATATATATATATATATATATATATATATATATATATATATATAATCTATATATCTATATCCTGTGTTTAATGTTTCGCAACAGTCTTTTATTATCCGACCTTCTGTTGCCTAGCTGGGAGATGAGACTGTAAAGAGCAGGGGTGTTGGGTAGCAGTAGGTTGCATGGCTATGGTCCAGCAGGTGAGTGACTAAAAAAGACAAAATTATGATGAGCTTTGAGGGTCATGTGTTGAGTAAACAAGAGTTTGGAATACATTTTCAGGGTAATGTTTCATGTAGAGGTTAAAGTGGTTGTAAAGACTCAATGTTTTTTTTACCTGTATGCATGACGGTAAAGTCCCATCTCAATACAGCCATCCTGGGTCTCTTCCTCCTCATTGGCTAAGACAGCAGCAGGAAGCCATTGGCTAACACTATTGTCAATCACAGCCAGTGGGCCAATGAGGAGGGGTGGAGATAAACCTTGCTCCGTGTGTGAATTGACAGAGCAGTGGCTTGGGAGCCTCCATAGCAAATGGCACAGGTAAGTATAGCATGCTTGTTTAAAAAATTACATTTAATATCACTTTAAGGCTTGCTTCACATTTATGTGGCTGAGTGTTGTGTGTAGAGCAACCCATTCATTTCCATGGGCAGCTCTTTTGCTTAAAATTGGGTTGCACTGAACAGTAGAGTTCTGTGTCACCATGTGGTTTGGCACACACAAAAATGATCCACGTTTGCAGATTGGAAGGGGGTTTGCCATCAAGAATTAATGGCAATCGTGTCTGCTAAAGAGCGCATTTGTCTGTGTTGGGAATGTGCATGATTTTGCACGCATTCTCAATTTGCAGTAATGTGAACCTAGCATGTTAGAAGAAAAGGCTTGGGTGGGAATTGGCATAACGTAACATGTCCCTGTTGCTAAGGTAAAATTACCAGCATCCTGTAAAACATGAGGTTTACTTGTTGCGGTTGTGATGGGCAAATCTTCATTTTCTCGAAGAGCTACGGACACTGCTAATCCCTGAAATTTTACGAGTGTGTTGGACTCCTTGCTGGGTGCTGTGCCTACCATCAGGTGCCAAGTCACTACTTACTGTAACTGTGTTCCCTTCAGGCGCTAAGTATCCACTTTTTATTTATTTTTTGGCTGTATAGCAAAGAGCAGGAACTTTGTTTCTTGATGTCTGCGTGGTCATGGTGGTACCAGTCACTTGGGCAGTCCAAGGGATGCTTCCTAACTGGGGCAGTGATAAAATCTTTGAAGTTCTAACTCTTCCCTTTTCGGTCCAAAATGTAAAAAATAAAAGTTTTTTAAGGGCAGGTGGTTTACTTTTATTTTCCCTGTAAAGATTTGCATTTCCTGCTGCAAAATGTGGCCAAGACATATTTCACATAAAGCGTGAAAACATTTTTTTCCCCCTTAAGGTCTAACCTAACCTCATTTTTCTTGGCACAGCATACTATAAATATCAGTTGTCAGAGCAATTCCAGAGAAAAAAACTGTTAATGGCTCAGTGAGCGTTCATATTTCAGAGATGTGATTACTTAAAAACCTTATCCAATAGCAGCAGTAAAAAACACTTCTGAATCATAATACGAATTTTGTTTTTCACATTTGAAGCTGTTTTTATATAGATATATTTTATTTTTTTCCCCCTTCTTATGCAGGTATCCAACTGACTGTAATTCTCTTTTAGCTGTTTTATTCTACTTATTGTGACTGGTGTAAAAGAAAAAAAATATATATTTATTTTATTTTGTAGATTGCCTGAAAGTTTCCCAGACCTGGAAAGCTTGACATGTCTGTCTATTAATGATATCTCGCTGCAGGCGCTTCCAGAAAACATTGGGAAGTAAGTATGTCAGACAATATTCATCTTGTTTCCTTTTAGACAATAAATTACTTGCATGTCATAAAACAAGTGTTGCTGTGTCATGCCTTCGCTTGATACAAGAGATGCCAGACTTATGTAGTGCTGTAAAAATGAGATCTCTAAATAAATTCACGTCTTATACACACTTAGACACTGCTAATAGTTTGTGGCAGACCATATTCATACTGTGGTCATATAAAAAGGCAGTCTATTGCGGAGTACAGCTCTTACAAATGTAATCTAATCCCATCGCCTCTCATCTTTTACTTACCAGATAGGTTTGTTGCCAAGGGCTTGTGTGCTTGTTTAATAAAGAAGCTTTAAAGTTTCATGAGCAGAGCGGTGCATGGGGAGCTGTAAAGGTGAACTAAACCATTTTTAGCATACCTGAAGAGTGCTTACTCATGAAAAGCACAGCTAAGAGCAAAGATCGATAAAAAAATTATTTTTGGATACTGCCTAATGGCATTATTATCTTACACTGAGCATGCCTAATAATAATAATGTATAGACTGCTTTTTTGGGGTATGCTTAAAGCGGAGGTCCCACTTTAAAAAGAAATAAAAAATTAAAAGCCAGCAGCTACAAATACTGCATCTGCTGACTTTTAATACATGGACACTTATGGTATACAGAAGTTTTTTTTAGGGCTGGGGAAATTAAAGATTAATTCCTCGATTAATCTTTAATTTTTTTCATCGATCAAATTTCTTTTGATTGATCAAAATTCTGCAATACCTTTGCATCTGTGGAGCAGGAGGATGCATCAGGCTCCATCAGGGGAAGGGGGCAAAAATAACCATCGTTTTCCTGTCCTAAGCAGTTTTGTGCAGACAATTCTTTGTGTCGGCAACATCTGTTCCGTGCGAAAGACTGTTCAGTTCTTCAAGGTATATTGTCAATAAAATGCGATCATGTCTGCTTCTAGAAAATATAAACAATCTGGTATGTCTGCCTGACTGGCTAAAGTGATGTCTACTTGCCTACTATAAAGTGACTGACAGTCAATATACTAGATACATTTCATAATGAAAGTTAAACTAACTTTCTACGTTTTTTCTTAAAGTTGAATAAGAAAAAATTACTTACGTCAGTGCTACAGTTTGAATTTAAAACGTATTTTTGTGAACTGTGAAATTAAGTCATGGATTGTGGAAACTAACTAGTGACGGGTGATTGTATATAGTGTATACCACATTTACCACGGACTAGTGCAGAGTTGCAATGCAAGAAGATCAGGTAAAAGTAGTTGGATCTGTATGTGCGTTATAATTAATTGATTAAAAAAAAAAACGATTAATCGAACACGAAAATTTTAATCAGTAACAGCCCTAGTTTTTTTACCTTCATGCAAAATGCATGGGAAAAAAAAAAAAAGTTCTACTGTTAGAACCATCTTTTTATAAATCACCACTAACCCCTAATGTAAGAAATACTAGCTTGTGATCACTGAAATATACACGCTTTTCTGTGCATTACATAAACTGCCTTAGGGCCCTTTCACACGTATGGACCGTATGTCTGCATTTTCATCCGTCCGTTTGCGGATGAAAACGGGACATACATGGGTCCCTATGTGATTACGGGTGTCAGCGGATTAACATCCGCTGACACCCGTAATTTGTCCGCCTCCGCAAAGATCCGCATTTGCGGACGGAAGAAATACTATTTTTCTTCCGTCTGCCGGATCGGATGAACACGGACATACGGTCCGTGTTCGTCCGATCTCCCATAGGGGAGAGCGGAGGAAACACATGGCGGTCCCTGCACAGTGTGCGGGGACCGCCCTGTCAGCTGCCAGCTCAGCGGGGATTTTACAGAGGATCCCCGCTGAGCTTTGCGGACACACGGAGCGGATCATTACTGATCCGCTCCGTGTGGAAGGGCCCTTAGGCTCTGTTCACAGCTTTGCACTGCTGGAATGCACAGAAATGTGCATTGGCATCCTACGTTACTGTTCATCCCAATGCACGTGTCGCAGTACACTATAATGCACTGTGGTGCGCGGCCTTGCAAATAAAGCACATGCATCTTTTAAGGTATGATTAACATGATGTTCTAGCAAAACAGTGCGAACCTAGCCTAAAACATACAATTTTGAGGACATTTTATAGCCTTGGGACCTTTTTTCTTTATATAGTTAAAAAAAATATATGTGTGTGTGTGTGTGTTAGTGTTAATATTTACAACAAAATGAATAATAAAAAAAAGCACAAAATCTATTTGGGTACGTTGTTGCAGGACCGAGTAATTAATTTTTTCACAAAATGGTCTGGTGATAATGGTAAGTTTACAGGGTAGTGGTTAAAGTTGCTTTTGGGTCAGGGAAGTGTTAAAGCCCATGTCGGATTGGTATGTCCATTTGCATCTCTACTATCGCGATTTTCCATCACTTCCCCTCTGCCGTGTCCATTTTATACAGATTAAAGGATTAATACCTCCTTTTCACCCAAAAATTAAAAGGTGAGCTAACTCACTCCCCCTCCCCTGGGCCCTACTGTACTTCTCTTCTCAGATAATTATCTTCTGTGACTCTATCTAGCTTGTGTATTGGTCCACGCATCTGAAAAATGCAGTACGCGGCCTGGAGACTGAAGCTTTTATAATGCTCACAATGGTGAGTGGGTATTGGTCAGCACCGGTATGTGGCTGTGCTGAACTATGAGAATTTCTCTGAACCTTCTTTGTTCCAGGATGGTTTGCCAGAAGAAAGAAAGGGTGCAGAAGAGTGTGGCTTTCGATTGCACAGACTGCTAGCATGACAGTGAAAGATAATCATCCAAGCAGTTAAGTGCAGTGGGGACCATGGGTATGTGGACAGTGGAGCTCACCTTTACATGTTTAAAGTTATTTTTTTGCCATATTTTTGCCATATTTCTCTTTCGTCTTCACATCCCGGTGCGCTAGTGAGTGCTGAAGAAGCAGAGTGGAGAGCAATAAATTGGTCATTGTGCTCTGCTCAGGACAGACCATGAACTGAGTGATGAGTGGTCATGTGATTGCTTAGTTCTCAGTAGAGGTACTTATGTTCCTTGTGTTTCTGGGTACTAGCTGCTGTTTCTATCCAACAACTTTGTTCACATGTTACCATCCATATCATCTAAGCATACTGCTTATTTACATCTATAAACATTGAAAAATAGTGCGGTTGTGCAAACACCCCAATTGGTACATGGAAAACAGCCAAATATTATACCAAAGCAACCATAATAAGTAGAGAGAATTTTTTTTTTTTTTTTCTGTTGATCAGCTCTTCGCTTCCAGACCGCAATATAACAAATGACAAAAGATCCACTGTTGTAGCTGCAGCTCTGACTCCTGAAAATTCCTGTTTACAGTTCAGTGGTTTGCCATTTTTTTCCTCTAAACCTATTCAACAGCTATTGATTTTCCTGGCAATTCTCAGTGCCCATTAATTCATCATTATTATCATGGGAAATTAGTTTTCTTAATTGTTTTTGGCTACCTTAAACAGTTGGTTGAAAATAACTTGTCACATATTTTTATCTTTTTTTTTTTTTTTTTATTCAAATAATTTTTTAATTCATTTTATATACAAGCAACATAAAGAACACTAACTCCATACAACCCAAGCATGTTTTGAGAGGGAATACACATTTTATTATAAACATAATATAATAATATAAACACAATATATTTTTATCTTTAGTGCTTCTGGACATAATCTACTATATTCAAAGGATCCACTCCAGGTTTTATATCGGCACTGCTTTGGACATTTATATTTTTTTTAATAAGAATTAGGTGAACTCTGTACTGAAATAAACAAGGATTTTGTCTTTATTGACTTCCCTCTCAAATTTTGCCTGGTTGTCTGTTCTGAAGTAAGTAGCTAGCAAGGCCAGAATGAAGCTGGAACGCCTGATTGCAACACTTGTTTTCACTAAAA